>NC_064305.1:93072247-93272247 GCF_023373825.1 Bactrocera dorsalis
CAGTATAGAGATTTTGTGTTCCATTACCTGTTTGCTTTTCGTTTTCTGATAATTCTACCGCTTCTTTATCCATATTTCTATCTCCTGGTAACTCACAAGCTGATTGTTGTTCGTCAGTTGCTAAAATGTATGACGTTTGTGAAGATTCCGAAACCTGTTGCTCAATCGCACACTTTTCTACTTGATGGGTGAAGGGCGTTGGATCTCCACATTCTGTACCCTTAATAGTTTCTACTTCTGGTTCAGTACAGGGATTTTGTGTTCCATTATCTGTTACAGAGAATGCTATTGCTTGCTTATCCATACTACATTCTCCTTTTGACTCACTTATAGGTTCTTGTGTATCCGGTATGTGGGTATCAGGTGTTTCAGAGGATTCTTGAGTTTCTACTTCATTATCATGTTCATTCTTATGATCAATGTACGACATTTCGTTTGCATTTTGTGCATCTTTAGCACACTCTATTTGTGGTTCATTACAAGCTATTTGTTTTTCGATTTCTGATAATTCTCCCGCTTCTGTATCCATATTTTTATCTCCTGGTAACTCGCAGACTGATTGTTGTTCAACAGTTGCTAAAATATATGACATTTGTGAAGATTCCGAAACTTCTTTCTCAGTGGCACTCTTTTCTACTTGATGGGTGGTGGACGTTGGATTTTCACATTCTGTACCCATAACAGTTTCTACTTCTGGTTCAGTACAGGGTTTTTGTGTTCCATTATCTGTTACATAGAATTCTACCACTTGTGTATCCATAATATATTTTCCTGTTGACTCATTAATAGTTTCTTGTTTCTCCGGTTTGGGGGTATAAAGTGTTTCAGAGGACTCTTGAGTATCTACTTCATTATCATGTTCATTCTTATGATGAATGTACGACATTTCATTTGCACTTGGTGCATGATTAGAACAGCCTATTTCTGGTTCATTACATGCTATTTGCTTTTCGCTTTCTGATAATTCTACCGCTTCTTTATCCATATTTCTATCTCCTGGTAACTCACAAGCTGATTGTTGTTCCTCAGTTGCTAAAATGTATGACGTTTGTGAAGATTCCGAAACCTGTTTCTCAATCGCACATTTTTCTACCTGATGGGTGAAGGGCGTTGGATCTTCACATTCTGTACCCTTAACAGTTTCTACTTCTGGTTCAGTACAGGGTTTTTGTGTTCCATTATCTGTTACATAGAATTCTACCACTTGTGTATCCATAATATATTTTCCTGTTGACTCATTAATAGTTTCTTGTTTCTCCGGTTTGGGGGTATAAAGTGTTTCAGAGGACTCTTGAGTATCTACTTCATTATCATGTTCATTCTTATGATGAATGTACGATATTTTATTTTCACTTTGTGCATATTTAGCACACTCTATTTCTGGTTCATTACAAGCTATTTGTTTTTCGATTTCTGATAATTCTCCCGCTTCTGTATCCATATTTTTATATCCTGGTAACTCACAGACTGATTGTTGTTTCTCAGTTGCTAAAATGTGTAACGTTTGTGAAGATTCCGGAACTTCCTTCTCAATGGCACACTTTTCTACTTGATGGGTGGAGGGCGTTGGATTTTCACATTCTGTACCCATAACAGTTTCTACTTCTGGTTCACTACAGGGATTTTGTGTTCCATTATCTGTTACAGAGAATGCTATTGCTTGCTTATCCATAATACATTCTCCTGTTGACTCATTAATAGGTTCTTGTTTCTCCGGTATGGTGTTATAAGGTGTTTCAGAGGATTCTTGAGTTTCTACTTCATTATCATGTTCATTCTTATGATCAATGTACGATATTTTATTTTCACTTTGTGCATATTTAGCACAATCTACTTCTGGTTCATTACAAGCTATTTGTTTTTCGATTTCTGATAATTCTCCCGCTTCTGTATCCATATTTTTATATCCTGGTAACTCACAGACTGATTGTTGTTTCTCAGTTGCTAAAATGTGTAACGTTTGTGAAGATTCCGAAACCTCTTTCTCAGTGGCACACTTTTCTACTTGATGGGTGAAGGGCGTTGGATCTTCACATTCTGTACCCTTAACAGTTTCTACTTCTGGTTCAGTACAGGGATTTTGTGTTCCATTATCTGTTACAGAGAATGCTATTGCGTGCTTATCCATAATACATTCTCCTGTTGACTCACTAATAGGTTCTTGTTTCTCCGGTATGGTGTTATAAGGTGTTTCAGAGGATTCTTGAGTTTCTACTTCATTATCATGTTCATTCTTATGATCAATGTACGATATTTTATTTTCACTTTGTGCATATTTAGCACACTCTATTTCTGGTTCATTACAAGCTATTTGTTTTTCGATTTCTGATAATTCTCCCGCTTCTGTATCCATATTTTTATATCCTGGTAACTCGCAGACTGATTGTTGTTTATCAGTTGCTAAAATGTGTAACGTTTGTGAAGATTCCGAAACTTCTTTCTCAGTGGCACACTTTTCTACTTGATGGGTGGAGGGCGTTGGATTTTCACATTCTGTACCCATAAGAGTTTCTACTTCTGGTTCAGTACAGGGATTTTGTGTTCCATTATCTGTTACAGAGAATGCTATTGCTTGCTTATCCATAATACATTCTCCTGTTGACTCACTAATAGGTTCTTGTTTCTCCGGTATGGGGGTATAAGGTGTTTCAGAGGACTCTTGAGTATCTACTTCATTATCATGTTCATTCTTATGGTAAGTGCACGACATTTCGTTTGCATTTTGTGCATCTTTAGCACACTCTATTTCTGGTTCATTACAAGCTATTTGTTTTTCGATTTCTGATAATTCTCCCGCTTCTGTATCCATGTTTTTATCTCCTGGTAACTCACAGACTGATTGTTGTTTCTCAGTTGCTAAAATGTGTAACGTTTGTGAAGATTCCGAAACCTCTTTCTCAGTGGCACACTTTTCTACTTGATGGGTGGAGGGCGTTGGATTTTCACATTCTGTACCCATAACAGTTTCTACTTCTGGTTCAGTACAGGGATTTTGTGTTCCATTATCTGTTACAGAGAATGCTATTGCGTGCTTATCCATAATACATTCTCCTGTTGACTCACAAATAGGTTCTTGTTTATCCGGTATGGGGGTATCAGGTGTTTCAGAGGATTCTTGAGTTTCTACTTCATTATCATGTTCATTCTTATGATCAATGTATGATATTCCATTTTCACTTTGTGCATCTTTAACACACTCTATTTCTGGTTTATTACGTGCTATTTGTTTTTCGTTTTCTGATAATTCTCCCGCTTCTGTATCCATATTTTTATCTCCTGGTAACTCGCAGACTGATTGTTGTTTCTCAGTTGTTAAAATGTGTAACGTTTGTGAAGATTCCGAAACTTCCTTCTCAATGGCACACTTTTCTACTTGATGGGTGAAGGGCGTTGGACTTTCACATTCTGTACGCATAACAGTTTCTACTTCTGGTTCAGTACAGAGATCTTGTGTTCCATTATCTGTTACAGAGAATGCTATTGCTTGCTTATCCATAATACATTCTCCTGTTGACTCACTAATAGGTTCTTGTTTATCCGGTATGGGGGTATCAGGTGTTTCAGAGGATTCTTGAGTTTCTACTTCATTATCATGTTCATTCTTATGGTAAGTGTACGACATTTCGTTTGCATTTTGTGCATCTTTAGCACACTCTATTTCTGGTTCATTACAAGCTATTTGTTTTTCGATTTCTGATAATTCTCCCGCTTCTGTATCCATGTTTTTATCTCCTGGTAACTCACAGACTGATTGTTGTTTCTCAGTTGCTAAAATGTGTAACGTTTGTGAAGATTCCGAAACCTCTTTCTCAGTGGCACACTTTTCTACTTGATGGGTGGAGGGCGTTGGATTTTCACATTCTGTACCCATAACAGTTTCTACTTCTGGTTCAGTACAGGGATTTTGTGTTCCATTATCTGTTACAGAGAATGCTATTGCTTGCTTATCCATAATACATTCTCCTGTTGACTCACTAATAGGTTCTTGTTTATCCGGTATGGGGGTATCAGGTGTTTCAGAGGATTCTTGAGTTTCTACTTCATTATCATGTTCATTCTTATGGTAAGTGTACGACATTTCGTTTGCATTTTGTGCATCTTTAGCACACTCTATTTCTGGTTCATTACAAACTATTTGTTTTTCGATTTCTGATAATTCTCCCGCTTCTGTATCCATGTTTTTATCTCCTGGTAACTCGCAGACTGATTGTAGTTTATCAGTTGCTAAAATGTACGACGTTTGTGAAGATTCCGAAACTTCCTTCTCAATGGCACACTTTTCTACTTGATGGGTGGAGGGCGTTGGATTTTCACATTCTGTACGCATAACAGTTTCTACTTCTGGTTCAGTACAGAGATCTTGTGTTCCATTATCTGTTACAGAGAATGCTATTGCTTGCTTATCCATAATACATTCTCCTGTTGACTCACTAATAGGTTCTTGTTTATCCGGTATGGGGGTATCAGGTGTTTCAGAGGATTCTTGAGTTTCTACTTCATTATCATGTTCATTCTTCTGATCAATGTACGATATTTTATTTTCACTTTGTGCATATTTAGCACACTCTATTTCTGGTTCATTACAAGCTATTTGTTTTTCGATTTCTGATAATTCTCCCGCTTCTGTATCCATATTTTTATCTCCTGGTAACTCGCAGACTGATTGTTGTTCAACAGTTGCTAAAATGTACGACGTTTGTGAAGATTCCGAAACTTCCTTCTCAATGGCACACTTTTCTACTCGATGGGTGGAGGGCGTTGGACTTTCACATTCTGTACGCATAACAGTTTCTACTTCTGGTTCAGTACAGAGATCTTGTGTTCCATTATCTGTTACAGAGAATGCTATTGCTTCCTTATCCATAATACATTCTCCTGTTGACTCACTAATAGGTTCTTGTTTATCCGGTATGGGGGTATTAGGTGTTTCAGAGGATTCTTGAGTTTCTACTTCATTATCATGTTCATTCTTATGATCAATGTACGACATTTCGTTTGCATTTTGTGCATCTTTAGCACACCCTATTTCTGGTTCATTACATGCTACTTGTTTTTCGCTTTTTGATAATTCTACCGCTTCTGTATCCATATTTCTGTCTCCTTGTAACTCGCAGACTGATTGTTGTTTAACAGTTGCTAAAATATATGACATTTGTGAAGATTCCGAAACTTCTTTCTCAGTGGCACACTTTTCTACTTGATGGGTGGAGGGCGTTGGATTTTCACATTCTGTACCCATAACAGTTTCTACTTCTGGTTCAGTACAGGGGTTTTGTATTCCACTTTGTGCTACAGAGAATTCTACTACTTCTGTATTCATAATACATTCTCCTGTTGACGCACGAACAGGTTCTTGTTTATCCGGCATGGGGGTATCAGGTGTTTCAGAGGATTCTTGAGTTTCTACTTCATTATCATGTTCATTCTTATGATGAATGTACGACATTTCGTTTGCATTTTGTGCATCTTTAGCACACTCTATTTCTGGTTCATTACATGCTACTTGTTTTTCGATTTCTGATAATTCTACCGCTTCTGTATCCATATTTCTGTCTCCTTGTAACTCGCAGACTGATTGCTGTTTATCAGTTGCTGAAATGTGTAACGTTTGCGAAGATTCCGAAACTTCTTTCTCAGTAGCACACTTTTCTACTTGATGGGTGGAGGGCGTTGGATTTTCACATTCTGTACCCATAACAGTTTCTACTTCGGGTTCACTGCAGGGATTTTGTGTTCCATTGTCTTTTACAGACAATTCTACTACTTCTGTATTCACAATAGATTCTTCTGTTGACGCACGAATAGGTTCTTGTTTATCCGGTATGTGGGTATCAGGTGTTTCAGAGGATTCTTGAGTTTCTACTTCATTATCATGTTCATTCTTATGATGAATGTACGATATTTTATTTTCACTTTGTGCATATTTAGCACACTCTATTTCTGGTTCATTACAAGCTATTTGTTTTTCGATTTCTGATAATTCTCCCGCTTCTGTATCCATATTTTTATCTCCTGGTAACTCGCAGACTGATTGTTGTTTCTCTGTTGTTAAAATATGTAACGTTTGTGAAGATTCCGAAACTTCCTTCTCAATGGCACACTTTTCTACTTGATGGGTGGAGAGCGTTGGATTTTCACATTCTGTACCCATAACAGTTTCTACTTCGGGTTCACTGCAGGGATTTTGTGTTCCATTGTCTGTTACAGAGAATTCTACTACTTCTGTATTCATAATACGTTCTTCTGTTGAAGAACGAATAGGTTCTTGTTTATCCGGTATGGGGGTATCAGGTGTTTCAGAGGATTCTTGAGTTTTTACTTCATTATCATGTTCATTCTTCTGATCAATGTACGATATTTTATTTTCACTTTGTGCATATTTAGCACACTCTATTTCTGGTTCATTACAAGCTATTTGTTTTTCGATTTCTGATAATTCTCCCGCTTCTGTATCCATATTTTTATCTCCTGGTAACTCGCAGACTGATTGTTGTTTCTCTGTTGTTAAAATATGTAACGTTTGTGAAGATTCCGAAACTTCCTTCTCAATGGCACACTTTTCTACTTGATGGGTGGAGGGCGTTGGACTTTCACATTCTGTACGCATAACAGTTTCTACTTCTGGTTCACTGCAGAGATTTTGTGTTCCATTGTCTGTTACAGAGAATTCCACTACTTCTGTATTCATAATACATTCTCCTGTTGACGCACGAATAGGTTCTTGTTTATCCGGTATGGGGGTATCAGGTGTTTCAGAGGATTCTTGAGTTTCTACTTCATTATCATGTTCATTCTTATGATCAATGTACGATATTTTATTTTCACTTTGTGCATATTTAGCACACTCTATTTCTGGTTCATTACAAGCTATTTGTTTTTCGATTTCTGATAATTCTCCCGCTTCTGTATCCATATTTTTATCTCCTGGTAACTCGCAGACTGATTGTTGTTCAACAGTTGCTAAAATATATGACATTTGTGAAGATTCCGAAACTTCTTTCTCAGTGGCACTCTTTTCTACTTGATGGGTGGTGGACGTTGGATTTTCACATTCTGTACCCATAACAGTTTCTACTTCGGGTTCACTGCAGGGATTTTGTGTTCCATTGTCTGTTACAGAGAATTCCACTACTTCTGTATTCATAATACATTCTCCTGTTGACGCACGAATAGGTTCTTGTTTATCCGGTATGGGGGTATCAGGTGTTTCAGAGGATTCTTGAGTTTCTACTTCATTATCATGTTCATTCTTATGATCAATGTACGACATTTCGTTTGCATTTTGTGCATCTTTAGCACACCCTATTTCTGGTTCATTACATGCTACTTGTTTTTCGCTTTTTGATAATTCTACCGCTTCTGTATCCATATTTCTGTCTCCTTGTAACTCGCAGACTGATTGTTGTTTATCAGTTGCTAAAATGTGTAACGTTTGTGAAGATTCCGAAACTTCTTTCTCAGTGGCACACTTTTCTACTTGATGGGTGGAGGGCGTTGGATTTTCACATTCTGTACCCATAACAGTTTCTACTTCTGGTTCAGTACAGGGATTTTGTATTCTATTTTCTGTTACAGGCAATTCTACTACTTCTGTATTCATAATAGATTCTTCTGTTGACGCACGAATAGGTTCTTGTTTATCCGGCATGGGGGTATCAGGTGTTTCAGAGGATTCTTGAGTTTCTACTTCATTATCATGTTCATTCTTATGATCAATGTACGATATTTTATTTTCACTTTGTGCATCTTTAGCACACTCTATTTCTGGTTCATTACATGCTACTTGCTTTTCGCTTTTTGATAATTCTACCGCTTCTGTATCCATATTTCTGTCTCCTTGTAACTCGCAGACTGATTGTTGTTTTTCAGTTGCTAAAATGTGTAACGTTTGTGAAGATTCCGAAACTTCTTTCTCAGTGGCACACTTTTCTACTTGATGGGTGGAGGGCGTTGGATTTTCACATTCTGTACCCATAACAGTTTCTACTTCTGGTTCAGTACAGGGGTTTTGTATTCCACTTTGTGCTACAGAGAATTCTACTACTTCTGTATTCATAATACATTCTCCTGTTGACGCACGAACAGGTTCTTGTTTATCCGGCATGGGGGTATCAGGTGTTTCAGAGGATTCTTGAGTTTCTACTTCATTATCATGTTCATTCTTATGATGAATGTACGACATTTCGTTTGCATTTTGTGCATCTTTAGCACACTTTATTTCTGGTTCATTACATGCTACTTGCTTTTCGCTTTTTGATAATTCTACCGCTTCTGTATCCATATTTCTGTCTCCTTGTAACTCGCAGACTGATTGTTGTTTTTCAGTTGTTAAAATGTGTAACGTTTGCGAAGATTCCGAAACTTCTTTCTCAGTGGCACACTTTTCTACTTGATGGGTGGAGGGCGTTGGATTTTCACATTCTGTACCCATAACAGTTTCTACTTCTGGTTCAGTACAGGGATTTTGTATTCTATTTTCTGTTACAGACAATTCTACTACTTCTGTATTCATAATAGATTCTTCTGTTGACGCACGAATAGGTTCTTGTTTATCCGGCATGGGGGTATCAGGTGTTTCAGAAGATTCTTGAGTTTCTACTTCATTATCATGTTCATTCTTATGATGAATGTACGACATTTCGTTTGCATTTTGTGCATCTTTAGCACACTCTATTTCTGGTTCATTACAAGCTATTTGTTTTTCGATTTCTGATAATTCTCCCGCTTCTGTATCCATGTTTTTATCTCCTGGTAACTCGCAGACTGATTGTAGTTTATCAGTTGCTAAAATGTACGACGTTTGTGAAGATTCCGAAACTTCCTTCTCAATGGCACACTTTTCTACTCGATGGGTGGAGGGCGTTGGATTTTCACATTCTGTACGCATAACAGTTTCTACTTCTGGTTCAGTACAGGGTTTTTGTGTTCCATTATCTGTTACATAGAATTCTACCACTTGTGTATCCATAATACATTCTCCTGTTGACTCACTAATAGGTTCTTGTTTATCCGGTATGGGGGTATCAGGTGTTTCAGAGGATTCTTGAGTTTCTACTTCATTATCATGTTCATTCTTATGATCAATGTATGATATTCCATTTTCACTTTGTGCATCTTTAACACACTCTATTTCTGGTTTATTACGTGCTATTTGTTTTTCGTTTTCTGATAATTCTACCGCTTCTGTATCCATATTTCTGTCTCCTTTTAACTCGCAGACTGATTGTTGTTTATCAGTTGCTAAAATGTATGACGTTTGTGAAGATTCCGAAACTTCTATCTCAGTGGTACACTTTTCTACTTGATGGGTGGAGGGCGTTGGATTTTCACATTCTGTACTCATAACAGTTTCTACTTCTGGTTCAGTACAGGGATTTTGTATTCTATTTTCCGTTACAGACAATTCTACTAGTTCTGTATTCATAATAGATTCTTCTGTTGACGAACGAATAGGTTCCTGTTTATCCGGTATGTGGGTATCAGGTGATTCAGAGGATTCTTGAGTTTCTACTTCATTATCATGTTCATTCTTATGATCAATGTACGATATTTTATTTTCACTTTGTGCATATTTAGCACACTCTATTTCTGGTTCATTACAAGCTATTTGTTTTTCGATTTCTGATAATTCTCCCGCTTCTGTATCCATATTTTTATCTCCTGGTAACTCGCAGACTGATTGTAGTTTATCAGTTACTAAAATGTACAACGTTTGTGAAGATTCCGGAACTTCCTTCTCAATGGCACACTTTTCTACTTGATGGGTGGAGGGCGTTGGATTTTCACATTCTGTACCCATAACAGTTTCTACTTCTGGTTCACTACAGGGATTTTGTGTTCCATTATCTGTTACAGAGAATGCTATTGCTTGCTTATCCATAATACATTCTCCTGTTGACTCACTAATAGGTTCTTGTTTATCCGGTATGTGGGTATCAGGTGTTTCAGAGGATTCTTTTGTGTCTGCTTCGTTATTGCGTTCATCTGTGTACTCTATGTAGTGTTTTTCATTTTTATTTTTTGCATTTATATTACGCTCTATTTTTGGTTCATTACTTGTGTATTGGTTTTCGCTTTCATTTAATTTTACTGTATCTGTATCGATACTGTTATCTGCTGGTGTCTCGCTTTCAGGCTCATCTCTAGTTTCATTATAAGGTACTTGTTTCTCAAATTCAAAAGATTGAGTGGCTTCGGAAGACAATATACCTTTTGTTTCTTTAACAATACCGATAACAGCTTCAGTGCTGATTTTAGGTATCTCTTTTTCTAAAGAATAGATGGTTTCAAATGGTTCTTCATGAGAGCTACATCTTATGATTGGTTTTGAGGACAGTTGACTTTCCGCCTCTGAATGCAATAATATTACATTTGAAGGCTCTTCAATGGAATATGTCTTAAGTTCGGGGAGTTGTGTTATATTCGATCTATTAGAATCTTCGAACGAAGTTCTTTCCAACGACGATGGTAACAGTACTTTTGTTATATCCGGTGAATGTGTCTCTGCACAAATTTTATTCGCCAGCTCGTGTAAATCGTTTTCATCTGCTAAATTTGTGATTGCATTTGGAATCAATGGTGAATTCATATTTTCCTTAATATCTGATAATGGAACGCACTTCTCTGAGCAACTTTCGTTTATTTCTAACGAGTTTATAACTTTAGTTTCTTCTTCCTCATCTATGATATCAAGTGAGTGGTGGCTCAATTCAGGTATACGTAATTTTATTTCTGCCAAAGCTAAATCACTTAACTCTTTGATTGCATTCATTTCGAAGGGTGCTTGAATAGATGGTTGTTCTGAAGCAGGAACAGCCAACAACGGTGCTAAAGTAATTGCAGCGAGAATTTCAATAACGGATGTTCCTTGACAAATTGACCTAGTGTCGTGACTTAAACCGGGTTCTTCAAATATTTCGACTGAACTAAATCCTGTACAACTTTCGTCGACTTCAATGCTTTCAGTAGCTTGCAATGGAGCTGTAAACATAAACGACAAACTAGAGTCGCCAGACTAAGATCGTGCAAAGTATCTTTGAAAGATACCTCTGGAGAGGGTATATGATGCGATAATACCAAATGACATACTACATACTAGTATTACATGTATGCATATTGAAAAGTTGTTCCTTTGTTTAAGATAAATTTACTTCTAGCAATGTAAGTTATCATATTTTATGTATGTATGTAGAAATGCATACGAATGTGCAAGTGAATTGGTTAATACGGTAGGATTAAAAGCTATATTTGAGTTATCCTGCTTGCGTGAGTAAATAAAATTATTCTTACCTGATATTGGATTATTTTCCGATTCCTGCGCCGTATGAGCTTCATAACAACTCGTTGGCATCGATTTTGAACTAATTTTAAGTTCTAGGGGCGAATGATTTGCAACTTTTGAATTAAACGCTTCAGTTTTTAACGACTTTTCCACAATATGATCGTTTCTAGTTTCAATATAATTGGCTTCATTTGGTGAATGTGATGTATTTGATATCAAACTAGCTGTTTCAATCAATTCGTCTAAAATCACTTTTGTATTCTGACCACCAATTAGGTGTTTATTTACAATTCGATCATTATACGGATCAAGGCCTGCACATATTTGTACTGAATCATCCGTATCTGAATCAATTTCAGAGAGGTCACTAATTTCATCGGTAGTCTTATCCCCAATTTGAGCACGAACATCATCTTTAGGTGCAGGTACTAGCATACCTACACTGCCAGTTATGGAGGTAGTTAATGAAGGACGCTTCTTCCTAAAAAGCCAATTATCTTCCCAATTGCCTTCGACTAGAATACTCGAAGATACAGATGCCATGTCTACATAATTGGGAATATATTATGTAACTTTCATTTTGCAAATAGACAGTAACATTTACTTACCATCCTCCTCATAATCTGTCATTGGAGTTGACAAATCGGGTAGCGGTACTGTGTGAGAGGCTATGTAATCGTTTATTGTTGATTCGCGATCTAAATCTGAAATTTCATTTAATTAATTAAAAATACTTTAATTTGTACGTACTCGAATTGTTGCATTGTTGTTAATATTAATGCTCACCTTTGATGATCTGCAAAACACAATGGGTGTTAAATTAGCAATCGAGTAAAAACGAAGAATGTAAACATTTAACTCACTTTTGATGAATGCTGTGCATCTGTATAGTTGAAAGGACTTGTAGTCTCCAATGAACTTTCAGGTGAAATGCTTCTATCGTCCATATTAAAGTTGATGTCAATGTTGCATGAGCTTAGATCGGGTGTACTTTCCGATAATTTACGGATATACCCTTCATTGTCAGCGATCTGTAACGTAAAAATTTGAAACAAGTTATACAATTGCTAATCAGCTTTAATACATTCGGTAACCTGCCGAAAATTTTGCTACGTACGTCTACACATATCTCAGTGTTGTATTATTAATTAAATATCATAGGTTCGTAAGTATGCGTATATAGCGTAACTGTCATACGTGAGGTGCGGTTAAAAATTAACCACATTTATCCGAAATATTATAATTTTGCTTCCAATTAATAACTTAAAAGATTTATATGTACATATGTATTTATGTTAACATTAATCTTTATTACATACATTGGAATTCGTTTCCATTTGCCCCAGTACTCCTTATAAAAGTTTGTGTAAATTTGAAATTAAAATTCGCCCGTATCTTTATTTAATTAGTACACAGCCTGGTTTATTTCTGTAACTATTTATTTTGGTATTCGGTCCAACGTCTGCACAGTTGAGAAATTGTTGATGGACTAAACTATGGCTACTAGAACTAGCATCGGAATTCTAATGCAATATTTTAAGTGGTTTTCTTACAATTTCTATGGTTTTATCTAGCGGAAGGAAACCTTATAAGTATTCCATGAAGGAAATTAGTAAAATGTTCAAATATACACTTACATGAGGGCAGAAGCAAGCTGTTTTTGCGCAGAAAAGAAATATCGAACAACTTGAAAATTACCAACTGATAGTGCACTTGAAGTGGCGTGAACATAGAGTAGGTTCATATTGACTACTCCTGAATGGGTTCATCATCGGAACTCTTTAAATAATAATGTGTAAAGAACAGTAACTGCAAATCAAATACTTACTACACATCTAGTGCAGAATTGCTCTTGCTTACTATGTAATATAATTATATATTTGCACAATTTGGGTTTAGTGAAAAAATGATGTTCACGTTACCCATAGTGCACTGTGCAGTGAAAAGAGCCAGAAATATATATGTAAATATAGTTGCATTCAAAAAATTAGTAATAAATAGAGCTGGGAAGCCAAACATAAATTAAAAATGTATGTATATGTTAATATGTATGCAACGGGTGTTTCAATAAGAGTCATTACGTATGGAACTCGATTTCTTTTTCATGGCCACCAAGGGCACTCTTGCAGAAGTCCAGATGTTGAACCCATTTTTCAACGGGTTTCGACCATAAATCGACCAATACTGCTGCAATTTAAAGTTCGATATTCGTACGAAGTGCATCAATCGTCGCTGGCTTCTTACCATTGACCATAGACTTGACTTAGCCCCACAGGAAATATTCTAACGGCGTCAAATCGCACGACCAAGGTGGCCAATTGACTGGATCATTTCGTAAGATAACACGTTCACCAAACTTGGTTTTCAATAAATCTATTGTAATATTCGCTATGTGACTTGTGGCGCCGTCCTGTTGGAACCACATATGGTCCAAGTCAATATCATCCAATACGGGCCAAAAATATTCGGATATCATTGGGCGGTAGCGATTCCCATTCTCAGTAACGTGCCGGTCTTGATCGTCACGGAAGAAGTACGTCCCAATAACGCCGCCGGCCCATAAACCGCACCAAACCGTAATTTTTTCGGTATGCAATGGTGACTCATGGAGTACGTGTGGATTGCTGCCTGACTAATAATGCATATTTTGCTTACTGACGAAGCCATTCAGCCAGAAATGGGTCTCATCGTTGAAGATGATTTTTGGATGAAAATCCCGATCATTTTCAAGTTGTTGCTCAGATCGGACAGGACGATTACGACGACCATTAATTGAACGTAGCGCTCTTAAAGTTTGGGCTACTGACTCCGAATTTCGGTAGCAAATTTTAACAATTTCGACTCATTATTGGATCGTATATCTTTCCATGATGATATGGCAAATTTTACTGAAGAGAAATGTCAAAAGGGCGGGAAAAATATGGCGTCGTTTGCTGTCCTTATCGGTGTACTTTTGTAGCGTCCCTATTGAAAAATCCGTTACTTACATACTAGGTGAGTTAAAAAAATGCAGTAGCGCTTAAACGATTACTATACTCAGTTCATGTATTCAATATTTTTTATTTTTTCCCTTTCACTCTACTCTAACCAACGTTTTCTGATGATTTAGACTTTCTTTACTGATTATGACTGCTTACGTAGAGGGAAACTCGGGTCAGAAAAATATGTTTATATTTGTAATAATATCTTTAACCTTGATTCGTGCAATTTGGGAAAAATCTTACTTAAACATTATCATATCTTTTGAATTACTGCACTACTCACTTACGTACATATGTATAGAATACGGAATTTTTAACCCACCTTATTTAACACTGCCTTGGCTAGGAAGTCCTGATAGGCCTTTGGTTCAAAAGAATGTTCAGTACGATGACGATGAGAAAGTTGTGAACGACCATTTCCATACGTATTTGTATTGAGTTCTGGTTCAGATACGTTAACATTCGTCAGACCTGACGTTCCCAGCATTTCCGCTATTATTGATTCAACCATATTTCGAAGTCTTGCTTGTGAAATTTCGGAAAATTCACTGAGGATGTTCTCTTTGGTTTGGTTGTCATTCAAGCCCACGGGGTGTTGATGAATTACATGATTATTCAGGATGCCAGGAAGATCTGAAGTATGAAACATTCAGCGACTTAAATTTCGAATCAATATTTATCATCAGGTAAATAACAAATGATCGCGTCTTATGATTTAATTTAACAGTTACGATATTGATAGCGCGTGTTTTAATAATTTAAGACACATACATTTGTTCAAAACTTGTTTTCCTAACGTATTTTCGATACGATTACTTTACCTAGTTTCACTTCAATAATGTAGGCAATGTAAAAAACAGTTAGAGCAAAGACCACAAAGGCTCCTGTAATAACACCCAAAGTAAAGTCCATTATATTGTTCTTCTTCTCATGTGGACTGTCATACAATAATGGCGGGCACTGACGACGACGATTTAAATTTAAATTCACCTGTTCCTTTATATTGTCAATAGATGTTTTTGCAGTCGTATATCTGCATTGTGTTATACCATATAGCGTTGGAAAGGTGATATTTTAAGCTTCATTCCACCAAAAAAAGGAAATTCGGGGAAATTGAAAAAAAGTTGCAGCTGTTGAAATTGAGTGAAAATAATGAAGAAATTCGTTATATTTTGGAATTCTTGTATAAAAAAGGAAAGAATGCCACGAAAGCCACCAATGAAATTTGTAAAGTTTACGGAGACGATGCTGTATCAGTTCGTGGAGCACAACAATGGTTCGCTCGCTTCCGTTCGGGAAATTTTGATTTACACTGATGAAAGTTTTACACTGATGGAATAATGTCTTTAGCGAAAAAATGGCAAAAAGTGGTCGACCAAAATGGAACATATTTGTTTATTTATTTAATAGTATAAATATAAATAAATAAGTTGAAGTTTGATTAGAAATAACGAAAGGCTTCTACCCAATATTTATTCTATATCACAGTTTTAATTGCGAAAAGTATTATTAAATACATACATATGTACATGTGAGCATATACCTATGTATGTATGTATAACTAGTTTATGAACATTAAAGCCAAGCAACCACATTAGTACGAAATACACATTTAATCGAAATGGAGTATAGCAATTTCTTTTGAACGTAGCACAATTGCATTTAATGATCGAGAAACAAGTAAGGAAGTGCTTAGTTCGGAAGAAACCGTTTTATAATCTTGCATTTTATAATCTTGCAACATGCAAGAATCAAAGCTAAGGAAATAAGGTGTAAAACCAATCAAATAGAGCGCTAGGCCTTCTCTCAAATTTATCTATTTTAGGCACAAAGATACACTGTTCTGAGTAAAACACGCTCATTTGTTTTCATTGGGTAACTTTTTTGTCCGATGTATGAGGTACAAAGTCACCTGGAAGTTTGAAAACCTTTATATTAAGTATATGGGGGATTTACAGTTCTGTGTCTTAATTTGCGTTCACTTATGTCAACGCCTACTTCCCGTATAACGCAACTTTAAATCCCATTTAATTTTGTCACTTTCCAGTACACAAGTAAAGTTCCAGTTAATGTATCGGAATATATATCGGGTCCAAAAATTGTCAAAAGCGGACGATATTTGTTGGACCCCAGTGCGAATGGCCAACTTTTTATTGAAAATATCGGTCAATGTGGAAGATATATTATTGAAATTTTTCTGATAACAGTGTCAACCTATGTCAAAAATGGGTTGAATCGAGTAAATATTTCCATTAGCTCCCATCTACCTTATAGAAAGATTTTCCCATATATCGGCCAATATACATACTACTGTGATCAAATTGAAAGGTGAATTTGGTCCATTTCATCTACTTCAAAGTAATCTCCTCCCGCTACAATACACTTATGCCAACGAATTTTCCAGTCATCATAGCACTTAGAAAAATCCCCCGTCGTGATGGCTATCTTTGATTCAGCATTTATATCCTCAATTGAGTCAAAACGATGACCTCGGATTGCTCATGTGAATATGCTGAATAGCCAGAAGTTACACGAAGGTAAATCAGCGAATGCGGTGGTTGCGGCACGATATTAGTTGAAAATGTGACGAAATGATGTATGAGATGGTGCATTATCTCACTTCTTTGTTCAATAAATTCAGAGATAGTAAAAATCGAAGAATTCACTTTTAATGCCTCACAAAACGACGCGAATTTCAAATACTAATGAATTTTTTAACATGAAATTTAGCATAAATGACTAACAGTACTACTAACTTACAGAAAAAAATTACCGATTTGAAAAACACGCGAAGTATAAATTAAAAATTCACTTTCAATTTGATCACAGTATTAAAAACGTGTCACAGTTTAAGTCATATTCAATTATAACTAAAAGGTTATTTATTGAAATGTAAGTCTTAGAGAGAAAAACGAACTAAAAAATCTATAAAAATATATATTATATAAAGAATATTAAACCTCCCAAAAATTGGTACGTTCGGTCACCAATATATCTGAGGTTACGATGGCCAACGAATATTGACAGTGTAATTTGCTAAGCTTATAACTATTATGAATGCCTATTAATATGAAACATTTTCTATTAATATACATATGTATATATGTATACTCGTAAGTGGTGAATAACAAAGCAAAGCATGAGTGTGCAAGTGTTGTTCGGAGTTTCGACGTTCATATTTTACCAGCATCACAATTAAAGGGATTGCCCTTTGACTTTTATTTCAATGTATATAATTATTATAGCATAGGGTTTCAAATACAAAAATAGCTTAAAAAGCAATCCTCAATTGATTATTAAGAATACATCAAGACGCTCATTGTAATTCGGATGAGGAACTCAACTAAAAATCAGATAATGTGTAATCGATAATGCAGGCTATTAGCATTGCTAGAAACTAAATATGTTCACCGTTTGGATGCATACTTATGCAAAGGATAATTAATATTGCAATTTAATAATAATATGTCACTACATCAATGTTGTTCACTAGCGATCCACATTTTTTACGCTCCTATGTACAAAAAAGTAAGTAATAATAACTTGTACATATTCATATGAACATACAAACACTATACTTATGTATTATATGTATGTCAGCAATATAAAAGGTAAGCGATAAGCGAAGTGAACGAAGTTCAGTGGCGGCAAAGTAACGTATACGCCTTGTGTGTATGACGCTATTCGTTATCTTCTAAAGATAAACAAGTTTGGTTTCGTATACGAAATTGTTTTAATTTGGATTAACTTAAAATTTTTCATTTTTGGTTGAACACTTTTTAGTCTATTTTTGCGTGCTTTTGACGAAATAATGAATGCTTTACTTTATATATGTGTATATTTTATTGCACAAATGTTCATTTATTTTCGAATCCGCTCATCTTTAGCACAAAATAAAAATATTAATTATGTTATCATCCATTAATAAATATGGGCCGCAAACAGTATATTCCTTAGTTTTAGTTATTCAAAATCAAATCTAACCACGTTTATTTGTTGGGTTATTTAAACACCTCGACGCGCGCAACTCATCTGAGGAGAAATGACACTTTGCACAGGTGCTGACATCGGCCTCAGTGATTGTTCGGTTTCTACTGTAGTTCGGTAGTTCTCTATGGTGAATTTGTTGTTGTATGTTCTATTGTGTTGAAATATTCATATTTCTTGTTCTACTGATAGTAACATTTTCTATTTTTTTATATTTTCATATTGTTATTGTGAGCTTGTGAGCTTTATCAGTAAACGTTCTACACAACTTTTATTAGATTTAGCTCTCTATCCATGTTGAGGAGCGTTAATATTATTACTGAAATAAGACTATACTCAGAAAATACATATTTAGTGACCGGTTCTCTATTTTAAACAATATGAGCTGTCTCAATGTTTAGCTTAAAGGTATTTTTAAAATAATCATTACATAATTATTTCTTTGTGTTCATACACATGTGTGTATGCATGTGGCTTATGATAACATATACATACAAACATATGTATGTACCTATTATAATAACACAACGATTACCCTCCTTCCGCCCAATTGCCGCGAGGGGCGTAATCCGCATTTGAGCGGAATTAGCCGAGTCATGAAAGGTAAGAGCTTTTTTAAAGTGTCAAGATCTGAAACTGCTCAGCTACAGAAAAAAAGGTTAAGAGTTAAAATCTACGTTTTAAAATATTGTCACGATTTTATTTATTAAGAGAAGACAATATTGTATTTTTAATTTTAAAAAGTAAGTCAGATAAATAAAATGTATAGAAATAGGAACTAAAATCATAACATATGCGGCGAAATGGTACGTTTAGAGTAAAATTTGAGGATTTTAACAGTAAGGGCCTCAACTGTCAAACTGTCAACTGTCAAAAAGGTAACCGTTATATTAAATTTAAATTTGGATAAGAGAAAGGAACTGTAGAATTTTTACTAGGAAACTTCTAAGCGCCCGTAGATTTATAAATTTCAAACGTATATGGCGGTAGACTGAACCCAGAATCCTATCGAAAATGCCTTAAGACGAACAGTAAAATTTGTTTTTGAATAGAATTGGTAACTAGAGTTCCATACCACAGAACCATATTCCAATATTTATTTACTTACTTAAGTCTATGCCCACCTTAAATATAATTGATCATTGGTATGTGAGGTAATTAATTCTACTCACAATTTTCACTTTTTGATAATTGAGTGACTCGTATTTGGTCTAGCGAATTGCCCAACAGCTTAGCCACCACTTCCTCCACATATTCGCGTATTTTCGTTTTTTGATCTGAAGTAATAGCAAAACAATTTGCTCCTACTTGGCTTACGCTTTCGAAATCTGTAAGAATATATGAAAATTCGTCAAAACAGAAAGATTAAAATGCACATATGTATATGTATACATTTCATCGTTTTCATATTACATACATTAGGCGGCTTTACAATTACAGTGGCGGACAAAAGTCTACATACACCCCCTATTTCCATTGATAGGAGAGTACAAAAAGTTTTTAGAAAAATGTATTTATACAGTTTTGTTCTAATATTTAATATAATAACAATTAACTAAAAAATTCATTATTTAACATAAAACAACAAATTTATGGAAGAAAAACTCAAAAATTGCTTTGACAAAAGTCTACATACAGTTCAAATCTCATACTTTGTACATTGTAATATTAACAGTAAGGTAACGTTAGCCTTTTTCTTTTATTTCAATATGTTTATTGTTTGATATTTATTGAATTTAGTTGTGGTTTAAACATTTCAATAGCTATAATGAAATATCAATTGATGTAAAAAATTTGGTGATAAAAGAAAGAAAAGAAAAAAAATATATGGTGAAATTTCTAAAATTTTAAACTTGAGTCGAGCAACAGTACCAATGGAAATAGGGGGTGTATGTAGACTTTTGTCCGCTGTACATCAAATAACACTCACTTGTGGAACCTTCATTATAATCTTGTATCGGTATGTAAATTTCACTTCGTGCTCGCACTGGATACGAATGGTTTTGGCGGCTGAAGAACATTTGTTCTGTTATCCAAGACTGTGTATGTGTAAGCGAGTCCTTCGAGAAATGGCATATTTGACATTCCCGCCGACCAGATTTTGGAACGAAATTTGAGCATTTGGTAGCGTGACATATTCTTTTCTTGCATACGAAGCACGTAATAAAGCTAATGCACATTAGCAAAGTTAAATAACAATTATATAATAACTTTTGAAAACATTCCGTAGAAGAGCATACCTTTTAGAATCAATTATATTGATTGGACAGGAGCAAACATTACAAATGTTATCAATCACAGGTTCCTTTTTAGCGATTCGTCCTTCACCAATTTTACTAAAATATGAGAGATAGTTCAATTAAATGTCAAAAATGTAAAGTATGAAGAACTAGTTGTATTACGATCTGGTAGATATAACATTGCACAAAAAGAATATTGAATAACGGAGTTTGGTTCATCTAACGGTGGTTTGTAACACCTAAAATCAATCGATATATTATATGTAAATATATAAATGATTAGGATGACGAGACGAGTTGAAATCCGGGCTAGTTTAGGTCCATCCGTCCAATTTTTTCGGCACCTCCCCCAACAGTGCGACAATGGTGGAAATAAGATGATAACTTCGCCCACTACCCATATAACCGTTATGTAGAAATTAAAAAACTTACGTATTGACCTATGTATGCGAGTGTAAGCCGTATAAGTATTAGGTATTTGGTATATATTAGGTATGGCAAGGGCGAGGATTGGCCTGGTCTTAGTTTATCGCCTCATCATCCTGAACATTTATATATACAGGTATAATTTTATATCCTACTCGGATCGGATCATTTGTCTCCGAGTATTCGTTCAAGCAAAATTTGACTGAGCGCCTACGCTTTAGAAGGCTTTAACTCAAAGCTGTTTGAGATATCGATTTCATATTTGAAAGGTAAACCCTAGGGGGCAGTGTAATTTTTTGTTCGACCCATATTATGAGCTTAAAGAGTTACTAAACTAAGGAACGAATGTTCATTTTATTTTATTTCATAATATTCGATCGGTATGGAAATCTATATACATATATAATAGAAAGTTGTGTTAGTTACACCATTTGTAACTCAAGAACGGCTGAACCGATTTGGTTGAAAATTGGTGGGGACGTAGCTTAGAACCAGGGTAAGGACATAGAATACTTTTTATCTCTTTATGTTAAAATTTAATACAACTCATAAATACAAAAATGATATTTCAAATCATAATAATATATTATAACTGGCTCAGTAATTAGTCGTTGAGTATGTGCATCCGAAAAAACTGATGTCATAACCTTTCCAGCCGACTTTTTGTCTTTCCACGCCTGAGAACCGGTTCATCATGTGTAGTCCAGTAGAATGACTGTCGATTGGCGTCTACTGCCTTCATTATCACCGGTGGTCATTTCTCCTCTTTCTAACTTAGCGAATCTCTTTCCCAAGTTGATTCACAAAAATGCTATATCTCATTAACTAATAGCAATAACCCAACTAATAGAAATCATATAGATGGTAGTAGTAATATTATCTATGTATCAGCCACAGTGAAGCGTGGACGGGTCCTCTCGTTAATTAATAATACAGCTTTATTAATTTTGTTACAATCTAACTGAACATTTAAATCACTTCAAAATACCTTATTATGGTTTATATATGATTAATATCCATATTTTTACATATATATATTTTTTCACATTAATTTTTCTTAATATAATATTGTTTGTAATTGTTGTGGTCTGTTTGCTAGATTTTTCCAGCAACTTTCCTGCTCCACATACAGTATACATATTCTATATAACGTCACAGACACTATTTGTAACAAATTTATTTTGTAAAAGAATAGACTTAACTTTAAATGCAGTAATCGACTCAAAACTACGAGGATGTCCTCTAATGTCATATTATACACTACTTTTTCTCCAATATTAGTCGTCGTTATACGTCTTCTCCCCGTATAATAAAAACTCCTTATAACGTAAAAAAATGTGTGGTCCCTTGAATATCGTTCCATAGAGTTTCCACTGTATACGTATAAAATCCTTAATACTTTGATACTTTCCCCTTCCACAACTACATATTATTTACACCTTTAGCAGATGACCCTTTCGACCTGCCTTCGCTGCTGTTGTTGCACACGGAATTGGGTTACTTCTTCCTGTTCTAGACGCCACACTTGGTGTCGATAGTGTGTCTGTCTTCGTATCCATCGTTCGTAATTACTACGTAAATCTCCATAGTAGATGTCCTCTTCATATTCACTCCCATTGATATCGTTAGCTTCACTGCGTCCGAATACATCGACTCTACTAAGGTCAGTAAGAGTTAGCTTCCACAAGACCACTTCAAATGCGCAAACCATGAAAAGAAACATCAGCACGGTCAAATTTACATGGTTAACGGCTATTAGCCTTTCCCAGTTGGCGTTAAACGTTGTTATTAGTACCATATTGCCGGAAGCGTGATATGGTTTCTCTGGAATTATTCTTCTTTTGCTTTTATAATTTATATAGTATGGAATGTCTAAAATTGATTCCAGTTATTGTGGTTACTTTTTTAAAAATTTTGGTTTCTTTCGAGACTTCTTAAAAACGTTTGTTGCAATATTATGTTTGTCTACACAACTGATTCGTGTTTCTTCAATGCTAACGCTTTTGCACAAAACTGTTTGTAATAACATACTTCGTTTGTTTGCCTGCGCTGCGTATCTAGCGACCGATTAGACCGACAAGCGCTGTCGCGATGCCTCTTGTTGTTTGCTCTGTCATTTTAAGACACACACTCGCTTTCTTTGACTGTTGACAACGGTGGTTGCCTCTCAAGTAAATGAGTAGGATTTTTTGGTGATTATTATCTATCTCTGGTCCAACTATTTTATTTTATATGAAATTATTTATTTTATATAAATATTTGGCGCTCGCAACATTCATTTACTCTGATATTGAACAATACCAACAAAAAAGTATTAAAAAACTTTCACCCGTATGCACAAATACAATTAGTATCTGTATGGTATAATCAAAATTTCTGTACCTTACGCCAGCAAAGTATAAATCAAGTCTGGAAAATTTACTTCCTCATTTCTTCAAAATTTTTTATTTCGTTTCAAGACGTTAAAGCAGCTAAACCTGTTAAGTCAGCATTCGATTTCCGCATACACAATATAATACACTCTTATTCGCATATATTTGCGTCTACATCTGATATACTGTTTTTATACTCTTGCAACCAGTTGCTACAGAGTATTATAGTTTTGTTCACCTAACGGTTGTACGTATCACATAAAACTAAGCGTGATGTAAATATATAGGGTTATATATATTTATATATAAATGATCAAGGTGACGAGAAAAGTTGAAATCCGGGTGACTGTGTGGCTGTCCATCCGTCTATCCGTGCAAGCTATAACTTGGTAAAATTGAGATATCTTGATGAAACTTGGTATGGGGGGTTCCCTAGTACAAAAAAAAATCGAGTTCGTAGATGGCCACGCCCCCAAATCGCCATTAACTGAAAACCTATTAAGTGTCATAACTAAGCACTAAATTTAGATATAAAACTGTAATTTGGCATAAGAGATCGCAGTAGCAAGAGCACTTGTGAGAAAAGGTTTTGAAAAGGTGGGTGTAGGCCCGCCCTCTAATAAGTTTTATGCACATATCTCCTAAATTACTAAAGCTAGAATAACCAAATTTTCTCTGCGTAAATATTATAAGAACTTCTACCAACACTGTGAAAAAGGATTAAAGCGGAGGATAATCCCGGCCACTCCCTATATAACGGTACTGTGCAAAACCACTAAAAACGCAATAGATCAATAACTAATTACGCTAGAGACATTAAATTTTATCTCCAAAATGGTAAGAATGGGCTTTATGAAACCTGGGAACGGGATAAGGGACGAAATCGCACCACAACCACGCCCTCTTCCCATATAAGACCAAGCTAAATTCCACTTGATTCTTTCACTTTTCAGTACGCAATTCAAAAAGGAATTAAAAAACGAAGTAAAATAATTCTTATAAAGTATGCCAGCTCACGACCAAAAATTGTCCAAATCCAACACAAAACTATTCAACCCCTAGGTACCGGAGATGAGAACCCTATTTGACTTTTGACCGAAAATATCGTTCAATCTGTAATATAGGCGAATGAAATTCAGTTAGAATCCTTTCCTGACAATAGTATTTCTTTGTATCAAATCGGGTCAATACTTCCCTGAGCCCCCATATATCTAATATGAAGATTTTCGAACCTCTAAGTGACTTTATACCGCATACATCGGCCATTGTTTGAGTTATCTCAACGAAAATTACTGACCATATTTTACTCATAAAAATATACTTTTGTGCTTAAAATAGATTCAAACTAGGGCGAAAACTTGACCCACCCCCCATTTAACTAATATCAGGATTTTCGAACATCTGGCTGACTTTGCTTCATATGATTGTATGTAAGGAACCTAATGACATCCAAGGAACATTATTTGAGTATATGGCATATTAGTGGTATGCGGGATAAGCAAAAATAGATAAAATAGGGTCGATACTACCCCTACTCGCATATGCTAAATATAATGATTTTCGTTTTTCTAACAAACCTTACGTCGAATATGTCGGTCAGTTTATGAGTTATATACAGTATATGTATGTATATATAAAATTGCTTGGATTCCGTGGTTGAAATTTTACGCTTTGAGGTATTTCCCTGGCATTAATTTATCCAAGTTGCAAGAGTATAAAATGTTCGGCCGCACCCGAACTTAGCCCTTATATATATGTATGTGTACATATTTCTACGAATATTGGTTGGAAAATATTGTGTGTGGTTAGTTCACAATTAATTAAAAATGAAGAAGTAAGGATTTGACGAACCCTCGTTCCCTCATTTTGAGAAAAGTAATTGATTCATTTTTACCAGCCCTTATATACTATAACAATTTTATTGTTGTTCTGACTGTACAAAAAGGGACATATAGTATGCTCTATATATTTTTTTCTTTCAATTATTATGTGGAAAATAGTGACATAATAATTGTTTTTAATGTTAGGACTGAATCTTTTTAAAACAACACAAAATTATAATTTGCCTTTCTTTCAAAATAGGTCTTAGTTTAAGCGATTAGCTTCTCATTGTCGCTAAATTTCTTTTTAGGGAGCATTTTCTTGAAGTCGGAGGAGAAGATTTGGAGAAACCTATAGACGCGGAGTTATTCCGATCTTCAATTCATGTTACAATCATTTTCATTGGTTCTGGGATACTATACATTATCTCGTTGAAGCAGCACTTCAAATAATGCTATATACTGGTACGTAATAGTTCTTTTATTTTCAAGGTAGTTCATTAAAAATTATTCAATAGCCTTACTGACTGTTGCGTCTTGGAATCGGTTTCCTCTATTTGGAATAACCAAGTCGTGTTTGGTTTGTGACACCGCGTGCATGGATCTTTCCCTTACCCAAATATTAATGAACGACATACATAGACGAATTGTCGGTTTTCTCAATCAACACTGATATTGCAGAATGGCGGAAAATAATAAACGCAACAAATAAAGGCATACACAGAATAACAACTACTAATATCTTGACAACCAACGATTTGACAGGGAAAATTACTTTGGAAACCAGGACTACTGACGGAGTCCACGTCAAAAGCAGCCATGAATACCCACCAGTGTACTCCTTCAGCACAAGAAAAGAAAGAAATCCCTAAGTCAAATAATGAAAAGTGAGTACTAGACAAAGTTAGAAAAAAGGTAAGAAAAAAGAAAATCACTACATAGTATAAAATATAATCGTTTTTTTTCTTCCTAAGTCCCTTTGTACGCTTAAATCTTTAAAACTACCCAAGGGATTTTGATGCGGTGATTGAAGAGGAAGATAGAGTGATTGACCGATCCATTAAATAGTGGAGAAATAGTGTACGAGATTTTGCAAATTAATGTACTAAATATTGTACACATTGAAAATGTCTACAGAAAACTCCGCAATGGTATATGTTGTATATATGTATATGTTTACCCTCAAAAAGCAATGCTTTATTAACACACGAATTGCTTTATGATCCATTTTTTTGTAATCTAACACAAGTTGCTTCACAAAAATGCTATATCTCATTAACTAATAGTTCTAATCTGACTAATAGAAATCATATGTAAGTATATAACAGATGGTAGTAGTAGTATTATCTATGTATCAGCCACAGTAAAGCGTGGACGGGTTCCCTAGAATAAGAAGAAAATTATAAATGATTAAGAATTAGATGAAGAGAAGGAAAAGTTAGAGGCTAACTACATCTTTCAACCAATCGACACCTCCAACGGTTTTCAAAAGAGGAAGCATGGTGGTGCGGAGAATGGAGTCATGTGTAGAAGTTCACATGATCGCCATTCACTTGGGAGTGGCCAGAAACAATTCTTTTACATATGACTCAAGCAGCTCACGACTTCCGGTCTTTGACCAAGTATCCTCTGGGTAGCCTAAGGACATCCATTTGAAGGCGAGCTAAAGTGAGATGGCGAAATATCCCCTACATTGGGTTCTGCGCTGGGTTTGGGTCCCGCCACGTAAAAAAAACATCCCCGGTGAATAGTTATAACCACCCTGGGATGAGAGACCCCCCTTTTGATGACGACCATGAAAAACGAAATTCCTTATTTCGAATACGAATTGAGGGCATGCACCTGGAATGTCCGGTCCCTTAATTGGGAAGGTGCCGCTGCCCAGCTGGTTGATGTTCTCGTGAAAATAAAGGCTGACATCATCGCTGTACAAGAAATGTGATGGACGGGACAAGGACAGAGACGAGTAGGTCCTTGTGGCATTTACTACAATGGCCATATAAAGGAGCGCATGTTTGGTGTGGGATTCGTGGTGGGAGAGAGACTCCGTCGCCGAGTACTATCATTTACTCCGGTGAATGAACGTCTAGCCACAATCCGCATCAAAGCGAGGTATCATATCTCTGATTTCCGCCCACGCCAAGACGGAAGAGAAGGACGATGTGACCAAAGATACCTTTTATGAGTGCTTGGAGCGCACTTATGAGAGGTGCCCCCGCCACGATGTCAAAATCGTGCTTGGCGACTTTAACGCCAGGGTGGATAAAGAAGGTATCTTTGGCACTACGGTCGGTAAGTTCAGCATCCATGAGGAAACATTCCCACCCGTCTCTGTGCAGCAAAAAACGCACGCCAACAAGCACAAGGAAGGTTCGACGTCGAGAAGCTGCAATCACAACAGACAGCCGAATGATTTTCTACTCGGCTTGCACTTCTGCTCTCAGGGAGCACTCGTCAACAACTCGGCATAAGGGAACTGTGGGACGGCATTTCAAACTCCTTACGTACAGCTGCAACCGAAACCATTGGATTTCGGAAAGTGCAAGAGAACAGCTGGTACGATGAGGAGTGCCGCGTCGCAGCGGAAAGAAAACAGGCTGCCTACCTCGCAACGTTACGATCGACCACAACACGTGCGGGATGGGATAGATACCGAGAGTTGATGAGGGAAGCGAGACGCATTTGCAGACAGAAAAAGAAAGAGCCCAAATTGCGTGAGTACGAAGAGCTTGATAAGCTGGCCGACAGGGGTAATGCTCGAAAATTCTACGAAAAAATACGGCGGCTTACAGAACGTTTCAAGACCGGAACATACGGTGGCAGTGACAGTGAACGCACAACATCAGGAGAAGGCGAACCCGATTCCCCAATCGATGACGATGGAGCAGACGTTTCATTGCCCGACCATGAAAAAGTTCGAATAGCAATTACCCGCCTGAAGAACAACAAAGCGGCGGGGACCGATGGATTGCCGGTCGAGCTATTCAAACACGGCGGCGAAGAACTGATAATGAGCATGCATCAGCGTCTTTGTGAAATATGGTTGGCCGAAAGCATGCCCAACGATAGGAATTTAAGTGTACTATGCCCAGTCTATAAAAAAGGAGACCCCACAATCTGCGCCAACTACCGTGGGATTAGCCTCCTCAACATCGTATATAAGGTTCTATCAAGCGTATTGTGTGAAAGATTAAAGCCCGCCGTCAACAAACTGATTGGACCTTATCAGTGTGGCTTTAGACCTGGCAAATCAACTACCGACCAGATATTCACCATGCGCCAAATCTTGGAAAAGACCCGTGAAAGGAGAATCGACACACACCACCTCTTCGTCGATTTCAAAGCTGCTTTCGACAGCACGAAAAGAAGCTGCCTTTATGCCACGATGTCTGAATTTGGTACCCCCGCAAAACTAATACGGCTGTGTAAGCTGACGTTGAGCTTGATATTGATATCATCGGCTTCAACACCCGCGCCGTTAGTTAGTTCTGCTTTCTCCAGACTGGACAAGGAAGCAAAACAAATGGGTCTGGCAGTGAACGAGGGCAAGACGAAATATCTCCGGTCATCAAACAAACAGTCGTCGCACTCGCGACTTGGCACTCACGTCACTGTTGACAGTCATAACTTTGAAGTTGTAGATAATTTCGTCTATCTTGGAACCAGCGTAAACACCACCAATAATGTCAGCCTGGAAATCCAACGTAGGATAACTCTTGCCAACAGGTGCTACTTCGGACTGAATAGGCAATTGAGAAGCAAAGTCCTCTCTCGACAAACAAAAACCAAACTCTATAAGTCACTCATAATTCCCGTCCTGCTATATGGTGCAGGGGCTTGGACGATGACAACAACTGGTGAGTCGACGTTGCGAGTTTTCGAGAGAAAAGTTCTGCGAAAGATTTATAGTCCTTTGCGCGTTGGTCACGGCGAATATTGCATTCGATGGAACGATGAGCTGTATGAGATACATGACGACATTGACATAGTTCAGCGAATTAAAAGACAACGGCTACGCTGGCTCGGTCATGTTGTCCGAATGGACGAAAACACTCCAGCTCTGAAAGTATTCGACGTTGTACCCGCCGGGGAAGCAGAGGAAGAGGAAGACCTCCACTCCGTTGGAAGGACCAGGTGGAGAAGGACCTGGCTACGCTTGGAATATCCAATTGGCGCCACGTAGCGAAAAGAAGAAACGACTGGCGCGCTGTCGTTAACTCAGATATAATCGTGTAAGCGGTGTCTACGCCAATTAAGAAGAAGAAGCCTGGTGATCCTTGGTGGAGCGTTGACCTCAAGAACCTGTAAATAGAAGTTTAATGATAGTTTTGGGACCAAAATTTGGCAACCTTTCAAAAAAATCTTGAAGTAATACAAAAAAACAGTCAAGAAAGCAAAAGCAGACTCATGACAGTCTTTCTGACCATCGACAGAAAGCTGCAAAGAGTTCACCAGATTAGGTAAGGTATTGTCCATTGAACATATCAATATATCCTATTTAAAAACGGCTAAGCATCTCAGCCTCATGCTCTGCAGGGGAATCCCTAGAAGAACTCATGAAACGCACTTCACTTGGTTCTCAGCAAATTTCAGCGGAGGTACAACTTCAACGACTAGCAAATACAGCGGCTATACGCTATAAACAGCTTCTTGCAGCGGGCACGGATAAAATTATTCTAATAATGATGTTGAAGCTAAAGGAACCAATGGTTCAAATGCTTGAAAAGATATATAAACCAGCATTCAACTACAATCAATCCCAACAGATGTGTTGCACGATTTGTTAAAGTATCACGTTCCATGTGAAATTTGTGGCAACTTTGGCAAAAGTACAGTTAAAAATTTGGCAATTGTTGCGCGCGAAGTGAAATAAATTGGAAACATAAATTTTGTGATTGCTCCACTGATATGGAAAATGAAAAGGCGAAATAGTTATTTACAAAAAAATATTTTATGTTTATTTTATAATATACATATGTATGTACATTCATATATCCAAAAATACATTTTAAGTTGACCATTTAAAGTTGACCCATTTGTTTCTAAAAAAAAAGAACAAAAGAAAACAATGTTTTTTGTTCATTTCAAAAATAATTTATTTTGGTCCAAGTGGATTTGTTTCAGCTAATATTTAAAAATTAGATCGCGTAAATGGGCACCTTTAGCTTTGACAGCTAAATGCACTCTTTTTTCGACATTTTCCATGACTTTGGCCAATGTTTCGGATGATATGGCGGCTGTTTCACGTCGAATGTTGGCTTTCAGTTGAGCTAAGGTCTTTGGCTTATTAGCGTATACCTTGGATTTCAAATAACCCCACAAATAAAAGTCTGGTGGCGTCAAATCTGGTGATCTCGGTGGCCAGTCAACATCACCATTTTTCGATATCAATCGCCCGGGGAAAAATGGTCGCAATAAATTGATTGTTGGTCGAGCTGTATGGCATGTAGCCCCGTCCTGTTGAAACCAGAAGTTATCCATGTCATTTTCGCGAATAATGGGTATCACAAAAGTGGTGCGAGAGATGTCTAATTCCTGAGAGCGGCGATAACTCGATGTCGATGGAGTCTCCTCAATACTGGCTCGTACAGCTTCGATATTTTCATCAGAACGTCTTGTGCGTTGTCTGGATGCATGACTGGCATTACTGAGATTACCGGTGTTCACAAATTTTGCGTATAAAGACTTAATTGTGTTCTTAACTGGAGCACTTTTCACTTTATTTTTTTTGCGAAACGCACGTTGAGTTAACACAATTGAAAAGTTATTTTGAATATAAAGCTGAACAATTTCAGCGCGTTCTTTTGGAGTGTACTGTTCCATGGTATAAATTGTCTTCGAATGACGCTTCTAACGCGGTATGACATTAGCCGATTTGTCAGCGCTGTTAAAAGTTACAGCGTTGCCAGATGGGTCAACTTTAAATGGCCTACCCTGTATTTCTGTTTATTTTATATTTCATCGAAAAATTTAGTAACAGCTAAAAAATGTATGGTACATTGTCGGCTGGAGCCGGAATTCGTTGCGGGAAGAGGAAGAAATCGGTTCGGCAAATTACTCGAAAAAATGGAAATGTGGACACGGAAATCACGCAATAGAAGGAAGTTCTCCAAATGAAATTTATAAACTTGCTTGCGTCGTACAAACTTGTGTGTGTTATACTTATTTAATATTCCTGAAATGACTGTGATTTTATTTATTAAATATTAACAGCATACACACATATTAGGTTTTTTTAATTTTTTTTTTTAACTCTTACCCCCTCAAATGTTAGTGTTTGACAAACAAAAAATCCTCCCTCAAGCCAGGCGCTGTAGCTTAATTCTAAGGGATCGCTATTTTTTTTTTTTTTTTGGTTCCCATACATTTTACATATGTTTTTGTTTTTTTATTCAAACTAAAATTTTACCAACTAATTTTCGTTTCTTTCAGAGGATCGAAGGTTGAGGTTTTGTTCTTTAAAGTATTTTTCTGTTTTTATTCGTGCAAGTTGCAAGAGTATAAAATGTTCGGTTGCGAACTTAGCCTTTCCTTACTTGTTTTGAATCGTTGATAATTGTAACTGTACACTAACTTTTCCGGGAAAGACGCAGTGAATTGCACGGAAATATCTTCTGGAGTTTACTTTAGTTAATATCAAAAGCGAAACATGAAATCATCTACGATTAGCCTCAACATATCCAGTGTAGTGACTTTCGACTTTCCGTTTGACATTATATGTATGACTGTCAATATTTTTAGTGATATTTATATGAAATTAAATGGATACGTTTTCTTCTCCACAATGTTATTTTATAATCAGTAAGATTTCACAATTGATATGTATTTTCTAACTTCCATTGAAAGTGATTTGCACATTTCCAAAATCTCGATACACAAAGAATTTAGGACAATAATACATGAGTAATGGATAATTAATGGCATTTTCACTTAATTTTTAAATGAAAACCTAATGCATTCAAAAATAGATTTTTTTTGAATAGGAATAACGGACATTTTCAAGATGAACGATAGTGAAAAGGAAAAACTCATTTGAGCGGTTAAAATTTTTTGTGATATACATATATGTACATATGTATTATATATCTATACTTACTCAATTATCGTCTTGGCGCCCGACGTTAGTAAATAAACCCCGCCAATGACTCCGATAACTGCGCTGATGCCTGCTAACAGGTTGTTGCATTTGTTGTGTGGTGAAATTTCCGCGACTTGCATTTGATGGCAGATTATATAAACTATTCGGATTCGTATGTTAACACACAGAGAGAGTGAGAGAAGTTACATACTATAAACATACATACTTTCACATTTACATATGTACATACATATATTATATACAGCTGATATTTTTGATGTAGTCAATTGTGCAGCACTTTTCTTTTAGCCGTTTTACGTAATATATAGATTTTTTTTAAATTTCTGATTTATAAATATTTTGTAATTTGACCTTTACAAAAATGGTAGCACTACCGCAAAAAGATTTTTGTGCTTTATCTATAACCTATTTAGCACATCTACCAAACAATTTGTTTTAAAAAAATATGATTATCCAAAAATACTTAAAACGGGAACATGTAACGTTTTCTATGTGTGCGATAAAATAGTAGGTAAGTTGGTAAGACCGCTGTAAGCGTCCCCACACTGCAACTGAACTAAGCAACATAACGTGTGCCGCGCTCTTTCTTAGTAGAGTGCATCTGCATTTTAGAAGCAGCTTTAGTAGATTAAAAATTAGGGAGTGGTAATAAACATAATCATTGCCTAAAATGTATGGTTTTCAATAACTTTTTACATTCGGGTTCATAATCTCATAATACTAAAATTTAGTCATAATGGAAAAACGCTAAGCTGTTTGAATGATTTATGCAAATATTTTAACTGTTGTTTTTTTTTATTTACTCCGTGTATCGTGTGTAAACAAAACTGTTCCAGTTTATTGGTCTATCTCATTTGCTGCTTTTAAATAATGGATATATTTTGTACGGTAACATATGTACATACATATGTATACGCCAGTTGAATGTGAGTACGTGAAATATTTTAACTAAATGACAGCGCTGTAAAAGTAAATAAACTATTGTACGAGGTCTGTTCGAAAAATAAGTGAATTTTCAAATTTCGCGGGCTACAAACATTCGTTTATCGATTTTTATTATGTTTTGTTGGCCACCCGTCTCGAACATATCGCTCATTTACATGAACAGTGTCATAACTCAAACAGGTTGATTTTGTAAGGTGATTGATTTAAAGTTTTCAATTATCTCTCATTTAGCAAAAATAGAAAAACACAATAAGTTTATTGAATAATAATATGTAATATATTAAATAAAATATATCAGAAGTGGACTAAAAAGGGCGTAAAAAACTTTTGTTTTGGCAAAAACGTCTTCTACTTTGATTTATGACGTTATTTGTGAAAAATACATTTTTGCAGAGAAAAGGTCATGAAAATTTACACACAAAATATCTCCAAACTTCATCCTGGCACAACTGAGATGTATGTTTGTTGTGGTTCAAAAATGATATGACATACGAAGAGGAATACGTCGCATTCTTAAGTATCTCGTCTGTTTATTTTTCTACGCATCATATCGTCACCTGAAATGCGAAATAACGTAACAACATTTTCGGAAATTCACAGTGGCATGAATGAAACCCGAAATAAAATGGAACATGAGTAAAAAAAATTTAATAGTGGTTAAAACTGGTTTATATCTGAGCGCAGATCCTAAAAATGTTGAACATATTTAATATTACGTATATAATTTGATGTAGTGAAGCGTAATCAATAAGACACTCAATTTCGAATTTTTTGATGATACGTTATTTTGCATTTCAGGTGACGAAATGTACTTATACGCAAAATGGACAATGACATTGTGCACATTTCTGCATACTCAACTTAAAAATCGTGTTTTTTGAGTTACTCGTATGATGGTTATAAACCACATTATGGATTAGTTATTTCTTCTTCAAATATTACTTTGTAGACATACGTCATATTATAAGCTTAACGTTTTATGTTTAATTGACTGATTACGGCGAGGAGTTTAGAAAATGTAATATTAGCGTAATTGCATAATTTTGAAATAGTTTCTATCGTCGTTTGCATTACTTTTTAGGTAATTATGTACATATGCATGAAAAGGTCTATGTATCTATGTATGTATATATGTATGTACCATATGAATGTATGTTTGTATATTATTACCAATTTTTCCCACACAATAGTTAAATATGCAATGTTTGAAGACACTTTATAAACATTTGTTGATTAATGGCCAGAGTAGAGTATTTAATTAAAATTATATTACATAACTACGCATGTTGAAAAATAAATTAAACGTGCTGATTTTACCGTCGAGAATATATGTACATATGTATGTATTTGAGCGCACATATACGCTTATCCCAATTTATTTATGTGTGTATATGTAGAATTGTATATAGGTACATATGCATATGTATGGATGTAGTATGTATATTCTTTCGAAATAATATTGGCTTATTACGTTAACACAAATTTTGAAACGCACTATAGCTTTAAAGAGGCTAATTGAAATCGAGCATAGACTTTCTTACCGCGAATATGTTATTTACGTAAGTTTAAAATAAAACCAAAAATATATCGCGGAGTTGTTCACCGTACTTATCGTGATTCACAACTAGTCCAGCAAGCCGTGTCTCGTTTATCACTAAGCACTGAATTTAGAAGCTTTTCTTTAAACTTTCATGTTTATTAATTTCTTATTCTTATTTGGATTATCTCTATTAGATTTTTTGTTCACTACTAATAAATTGCGGAAAGAGCGTCACACAAACACGAACACAACTTCATTAATGCGAATGCCCAGAAGCCGATTGCATTTCCACATAATACGTATACGTGCAGTTATTTGATAAACAATTAGTTTTTAAACATACATATATAGATCCTCATAAAGTTGATATATGAACAAATTCTGTAGATAAGAATAAAAGTTCCACAAAAAGTCAAATGACTGAGTAAGATAAGGAAAGCTTTTATTTCAATTAAGATTACCTGTAGAAAGCTCTCAATTGTAGCAATGAAGTTAAAGGTTTATTAATACCGTGTTGGCTTTAGCGGCGAGTTAATTTTGTTTCAAAATACTTTAAATGCTTCTTATTGAGAAGTAAATTTGTTAACAATTAAAACGACATCTTTTATATTATAGGTAATGAATTACATACTTATTTTCTTCTTTACAAGAATGAAATTACATTATAATCTATAGGTATGCTTTTCTTCTGTTTTATATTTTTTCAATAATGACACTCTTTTAATAAAAAAGGAGTATATATAGATTATACAACATATTTTTTTAACGTAATAAATAGTTCACGTTTTCGTTGAACTGCAAAAACCGAACTGTTTTAAATTGTCGATCTGACTTTTCAACCCTTTGAACTTTTACTATTCAAAATACATTTACATTGAATTGTTGGAAAAGTAAAGGTAAACTAAAGCCTACATACATATACATATATTATTAATAAGTGTAAACTGAAAGTGTAGTCGCGTGATTTGAAAAACAGTCGCTTGCTCATTTGAGAAACGTTTGTCTCACACATATTACTACATTATGTTTAATTTACATATTATAATGACAATCTGCTACTTTGAATGAATTGTATTGTTTAGATTTTGATATTCAACAGTCCCGAACTTCAAAAGATTTTCGTTCTTATGGAGTGTAGGCATTATCGAAGACTTATTTAAAGCATTTTCATCATATCCTAATACACTAACCTGCACTGTTAAGGGAAATTCTAAGTCTTCAAGAAAATCTAAGCATATAGACCAGGCAAGTTCAAAAGAGACAAAAAGTGGTTCCGAAATAATTTACTGCTGTGAATACATATGTACATATGTATTTTAAAATAATGAAATGGAATAAAGCCACACAAAAATGTCATCCATCACATCTTACTATTGCATAGCTAGACAAAAAATCGATAAGCAAAACCTTAAAGAGGCATTTTAACGCTTACCATATTAGTATCTCAAGTAACATTTTTGCAATTTATGTAGGTATAGATACATATATGTAAAGGGTGATTTTTTAAGAGCTTGATAACTTTTTTTTTAAAAAAAACGCATAAAATTTGCAAAATCTCATCGGTTCTTTATTTGAAACGTTAGATTGGTTCATGACATTTACTTTTTGAAGATAATTTCATTTAAATGTTGACCGCGGCTGCGTCTTAGGTGGTCCATTCGGAAAGTCCAATTTTGGGCAACTTTTTCGAGCATTTCGGCCGGAATAGCCCGAATTTCTTCGGAAATGTTGTCTTCCAAAGCTGGAATAGTTGCTGGCTTATTTCTGTAGACTTTAGACTTGACGTAGCCCCACAAAAAATAGTCTAAAGGCGTTAAATCGCATGATCTTGGTGGCCAACTTACGGGTCCATTTCTTGAGATGAATTGTTGTCCGAAGTTTTCCCTCAAAATGGCCATAGAATCGCGAGCTGTGTGGCATGTAGCGCCATCTTGTTGAAACCACATGTCAACCAAGTTCAGTTCTTCCATTTTTGGCAACAAAAAGTTTGTTAGCATCGAACGATAGCGATCGCCATTCACCGTAACGTTGCGTCCAACAGCATCTTTGAAAAAATACGGTCCAATGATTCCACCAGCGTACAAACCACACCAAACAGTGCATTTTTCGGGATGCATGGGCAGTTCTTGAACGGCTTCTGGTTGCTCTTCACCCCAAATGCGGCAATTTTGCTTATTTACGTAGCCATTCAACCAGAAATGAGCCTCATCGCTGAACAAAATTTGTCGATAAAAAAGCGGATTTTCTGCCACTGATTTTGGTAATAAAATTCAATGATTTGCAAGCGTTGCTCGTTAGTAAGTCTATTCATGATGAAATGTCAAAGCATACTGAGCATCTTTCTCTTTGACACCATGTCTGAAATCCCACGTGATCTGTCAAATACTAATGCATGAAAATCCTAACCTCAAAAAAATCACCCGTTATGTATACGATATTATCTTAAATTGCACACAGTAGGATTATGTACATGGTTTTTAAACTGATTATAATTTATTTAATAGTTGCATACTTGAAATATAGGTGTCAGAAATATATTGATCTTTAAATGTAATGATTGTAATTAAGAGGTAACTATAACTCACCTGAGACGTTCGCGCAACTGTCGGTATTGGGTTTGCTGCCGATCTAACGCGAATAGGATGAGACGACACTGTTGCAGCCGCTCGTATCTCAATTTCCAACTTATTTCTTCTTTAGAGTATTTGCTGATGCCATTGTCGATGCTAACGAAAGTGGCAAGTTTACCATTAAAGTCAACGGCATCATTGCCACTCACGCTATCAATATCTGTACCGATAATATCAGTGCCACTCTTAAGTGTTTTAATATTTTCTGTTTTAGAGGTTAATTTTTCATCCACTACTGAAACATTACCAGTAAAGCTGCTGGAGCCCATACCTATGCCGCTATCGAAGCTGTATTCAAGTAAAGCTGGACTGCATGATATTTTTCCTCTTTCCGTATCGATTTTCAGTTTTGAACTTCTACGGCTACGGATTTGACCGTTGAGCTCTGTGTTACAAGCTGTATCTGCACTAGTAGGATAACAGTTGGAGGTGTTGACAGTGATGTTGCTGTTACTAAATCCCCGCTGTGATGAAATGGTAGAGACTTTGTCTCTTGGAGCTATTGAAGATGTGACACCAACTATAAATCTCGCTAATGCAGACATTCCTTATTTTCACTTTCTAACAAAATTGTGCCATATGTACCCACATTTATTCATAATGATAGGCATTATCCCGTAGTGCTTTGTCTCACAAATTGCGAATAGTTTAATACTTGATTGGAAGATATAAATATCGTTTCACTTTCCTTAGTCATAATCAATAGTAAATTAATTGGAATTGGAAGTCTTCACTTTTTCACATAATTTCATTATACGGAAATTTCAGATGCGAGTGACCCATGTAATTAGTTGCGCCACTATGCCAAGACATCTTTGGTCTGTCTCAATTAAATACCTTCACACAATTATCTTACGCTCTCATACCAATGAATATATTGTACACACTTTTGTACACATACTATATTCAATTGAATCTATACAAATTGTCTGTTTTTTTTCATTCTTCACTGAATTTGTCTCTTACTTGTTTCGTTTACTTGCTTTTGTAGCATCCAGTATATATGTAAGTACATACATACATATGACTGTACTTATTATTTATATTTAACTTCTACATCTCTCCGTGATAAGGGAAAACTTGGTCAAAAGTACGTTAGTAAACAAGAAGATCTTATAAATACTTAACGTAATCGCTTACTATGCGTAATATCAAAAATGTACGCCCGCAAAATAATAATTTACTCTAAAAGGTTTTGATAACAGGTTTAAATGTGCGAGGAAAAGTCAAGTATGTACAAGTATGTATATGGATAAAGTACCGTCCTTCTGTAGTGGCAACGTAGTTGTTACTACAAGTATTCTCATTTGAGCAATGTTGCTGTTTCAATGTAAAAGAAAACTCACCACCGCTTCTAGCATCCGTAAATTGGATTTTTTCGGTAGAAACGAGTCAGCTCTCTCAAACGCAGGGTTGTCAGTCCCCATATTTTGTACTAATTAAAAAATAAACTTGAATATATCTGAAATATTCTTAAATAAACTCAAAATTACAGTAGAATACAATTATTTATAAATAGATAGATTATTTTTATACTCTGGCAACACGTTGCTACAATAATAAACAATAATAACTGATCAGGATGATGAGACGAGTTGAAATCCGTGCAATCTATATATGAATAAAAATTGAGATATGTCGATGAAAGTTGGAATAGGTAAAAACGTAAAAAACGTACGAGTTCGTAGATGGACGTAATCAGCCCATTGCCACGACTTTAAATTTTTGTCTGGTATTCAATTAATTAAATGCATTTGTAAAGTTAACAGAAACTAAATAAAATACTACTGTGACAGAAAAATTTGTACCAGACAGAAAAGTTGACATTTTTGTCGTACCAAGACCATACTCTCCCATTAGATTCTAAACGATTTATTTTATTTTATATAATTAGCCTATCTAATTGAGCCAATATCACATACAATTAGCATGTCACATTACAATTAAATGTTCTCTGAATTTTACTAAGGTTCTTCACATTCCACCACCAATTAACATGAGTAAAGTCAGCCAAATGTTTGAAAATTCGATTATAAGTTATGTACTTGTAGATATTAAGTCAAGTTTTCACCTGATTAGGCCCAAAACTTTTAGTAAAATACGTATTCTGTTTTCATTAAGATAATTCACAATTGACCGGTATGATATTATCCGAAAGTTCGAAAATCTTTATATAAGGAGTATGGGAGACCCGATTCAACCAATTTCTGACATTCAGACAAACTATTATCAGGAATGGACTTTCTCCAAATGTAAATTATATATCTCACATTTCACATATTTTCGGTAAACAAAGGCCCACATACTCGGTAACCAGGGGATTGAATAGTTTTGGTTAGATTTGGAAAACTTTTGGACATATAGTGGCACACTTGAAAGACATTATTTATGGAAAGTTTTATCTCGTTATATTAATTGGTGCTTTATTTGTATACCGAACGTGAAATAATTACAAATTGTATTATATGGGAAGAAAGAGTTGTTGAAGTCAGATTTTCGTAGTTGTTATCACACGATGACATAGGAATATCAAAAAAAAATGTACATATGTACCAACTTTGGTTGAAATCGGTCGGGTAGGTCTCGAGATATGGACTTACACCTAAATGTATGTAGGTATTTCTCATAGTCTAAATTTGATACCAGCTCGTATAAAGCCTTCTCATACCATCTCGAGTGTAAAATTGAATATCTCTGACGCAGTCATTTACTGATTTATCGCCCTTTTAGTAGTTTTTAAGAAACCCAATATGTGGGAAGTGGACAGGGCTATCACCCGGTTTAAATTTTCATATTATTGAAGAAGGGTTGCAAAGTTTTGTCCTATGTAAATTTAGGTGATATTGCTTATTGGTATTTATTGATAAATACCACTTTTCAAAGGTTTTTAAATCGCAGGTATCCCTCCTTTTTGTGATACAGTTTTCACGGACAGACAGTCTCTCGGATTTCAACTCGTCTCCTCATTGTGATCATTTAAGTATATATAACCATATATGTATATCTCCTTTAGTTTTAGGCGATACATACAACCATAAGGTGAAACAAGTAAGGAAGGGCTAAGTTCGGGTGTCACCGAACATTTTATACTCTCGCATGATGAAGTGATAATCGAGATTTCATTATCCGTCATTTACATATTTTTTTAAACGTGATACCTCAGCTCAAATACCGTATTTGTGTAAAGTTTTATTCCGCTATCATCATTGGTTCCTAATGTATATATTATACAGAGAAGACATCAGATGGAATTCAAAATAGCGTTATATTGGAAGAAGGCGTGGTTGTGAACCGATTGCACCCATATTTCGTACATATTATCAGGGTGCTAAGAAAATATTATGTACCGAATTTCATTGAAATCGGTTGAGTAGTTCCTGAGATATGGTTTTTGGTCCATAAGTGGGCGACGCCACACCCATTTTCAATTTTTAAAAAAAGCCTGGATGCAGCTTCCTTCTGCCAATTCTTCCGTAAAATTTTGTGTTTCTGACGTTTTTTGTTAGTCGGTTAACGCACTTTTAGTGATTTTCAACATAACCTTTGTATGAGAGGTGGGCGTGGTTATTATCCGATTTCTTCCATTTTTGAATTGTATATGGAAATGCTTAAAGAAAACGATTCTGTAGAGTTTGGTTGACATAGCTATAGTAGTTTCCGAGATATATACAAAAAACTTAGTAGGGGGCGGGGCCACGCCCACTTTTCCAAAAAAATTACGTCCAAATATGCCCCTCCCTAATGCGATCCTTTGTGCCAAATTTCACTTTAATATCTTTATTTATGGCTTAGTTATGACACTTTATAGGTTTTCGGTTTCCGCCATTTTGTGGGCGTGGCAGTGGGCCGATTTTGCCCATCTTCGAACTTAACCTTCTTATGGAGCCAAGAAATACGTGTACCAAGTTTCATTACGATATCTCAATTTTTACTCAAGTTACAGCTTGCACGGACGGACGGACAGACGGACGGACGGACAGACAGACATCCGGATTTCAACTCTACTCGTCATCCTGATCACTTTGGTATATATAACCCTATATCTAACTCTTTTAGTTTTAGGACTTACAAACAACCGTTATGTGAACAAAACTATAATACTCTCTTTAGCAACTTTGTTGCGAGAGTATAAAAAACTACTATACTTGTACTCTGTAGCAACATGTTGCAAGAATATAAAAATTTAATTTTAATTAACACTTTGGTGGCTCACTGTATATACATATACATATGTACATAACAATATTCATATTCAGTTTTGAAAGAATCTTTGGGGGATACTTGTTCTTCCGACAGTTCCAACACGTTCACAAAAGATGTGCAAATTTCATATTTTCTGCCAAATTAAATTGAAGCGCTTTAAATGAAGCGCTTATTTCAAAGGTACATTGTTTTTATTGATGTTAAGTTTGTTAAATGTTGTTTTCTTTTGATACATGACAACTAACTGTAAAATGTATAAATTAATGTGATGTTTTAACTATTTTAACTGTCATGGTTTCGTCGATACCCTTCTGGTAATTTTTATGTCAACAATGCACCACTTTCTTGTTTCTTTTTGTAACCAGAAGTTAACTGACAGATGGCTGTTAACCAGACATTCAGAAAACGGCTTAAATTGATTTCGCGATGTACGTCTGCTCTTTCGTCAGTTTATCTGTACATCCGATTACTCGTGTAAAAAAAGAACAGAATTATAATTAGGAAGCTCGCTATCTTAAATGAGCGGGATAGGGTGACTATCGCCCCACGAAATAATTTTTATTGAAATTCACTTAAACTGTAATGAAACTCAAATTTGACACAGAGAGTCACAGAATGAGATCGAACATATCGTTATGCACTTTTCGGATGGGAGCGTTCAAAAATATTGTACAATGGATATTGAACTCCATGTACCGAATTTATAGATTTCTTATTTCAGTTTTATTTAACTTAATAAGTGTATTGACAATACCTCTAATATTTAATAAATTTATGTAAGATTGTTGCATTTGGGTAATTTGGTACCATGAATGCATTCAATCCACTATTATCTTTCCTTAGTTACCATATGATGAAAACACCGATATCCATTTGTTCGTTTCAATATTTTTACATCGTATTGGAACTCCATTAGTATGAACATGATATATAAGTATATCATGTTAGTATACTATACATGTACATATGTATATATGTACATACATATGATATTTTATAACAATTGTCAAGTTTCCAAGATTGTCTTATACATACATACTTATGTACGTATCCATACCACCTTACCTAAAATCAAATGTATATACATATATCAAAAAGGAGTTCTTCGCGAAAAGAGTACAACCCGGTGTTGGATCGGCCAGGATTGAAATTGAGTAGAATTGAAATTTTATTTAATTTTACTGAAATTCTATGAAACAAGCCATTCCAATAATACAACATATAAATACATATGTATGCGGTCAAAAAGTAAGAACCATCGGATCCACCTAAAATACTTTCTTTTTATATACATACATGTATATACATATGTACAATGTACGTTGGGTAGTCGAAAAAGTATTTTCGTATATTGTCAATAGATGTCATTGCAGTCGTACATATGTACATATATCTCCAGGGCTGCTCACATTTTGTCATACCATATAGTGTTGGAAAGGTGAGATTTTAAGCTTCATTTTACCAAAAAAATAAATTCGGGGAAGTTAAAAAAAGTTACAGCTGTTCAAAAATGAGTGAAAATAATGAAGAAATTCGCAATATAATATAATATATAAAAATTAAATGAAAATGGTACATATTTGCTTATTTATTTATTATTAAAAATAAAAAAAAGTAAGTTTGATTAGAAATACGAAAAGACTTTTACACTACAAAATACATATATAGCTTATATCCTAACATGCAATATATACATATGTATGTACAGGTACATGGTTGTGCACACATAATTCAAATTAAACTGGTGTGTTTTCATAATACCCCACCCGTCCTCTTGGTACCAATTAGTTTATTTGCACTAATGGATTTACATATATCTTAAATTAACTAGTGAATTCAAGGTTCTGAGGTTTTCCTGAGGATCAGTAGTTTATGGCAAAGTAAATGAGAAAAAGAGAACGTTATTTACCATACGTTATTTTATTGAAATTATGTATGTACATATATAGCTTGCGTGGGCGTAGTGGCCAATTCACATACGACTTTCCTCGCTTTGCTTGACAACTCATATTTTAACAAAGAAGCGAAGAAAGCAAAGGGTATGTCAGAAAGAAAACTATACAGTCCGCGTTTCTCTCTAATAAAAATGGCTACTGTTTCTTGGCAAAGCGTAAAATGGTGAAAGTTTTGCTTCGCTTTGCTTCGTTTTGCCTCGATTTGAACGAATTCTTTCAAAAGCATATATCGAATTTAAGTATCAAAACAAACGTCTGAAACAAAGCCAAAGTTGTGTGTGAATAAACCTTAGTCGTAGTATTGCGCTTAATAAGCTTCAAAGAACACCATAGCATGAGTTTGATTACGTTGACAGTCCTCATCGTTTGTTGTGTTGTTTTGTCGGATAGAAGTAATTCAGCTAGCGTATTACTATGTACACTTACGCAAGTTGTGTAGTTTCAGCTTTAGTCACATTTAAGGCCTTATTCATATCGGGTATTTCTTAAAAATAAAATTAAATGTTTTCTAAAAACTTTCGTCGATGTTAAACAGCAATATTCATTATTGTATATTAAACGATTACTAGTGATTTTCATGTTAAAGCAACTGATGCTCTATGCTAAATACTTGTAGGCTCAAGTCATGTTGATCACTTATGCAAAATATAGTGTGCAGCATTATATTCCTCCCATCATTGAATTGATGTAAACCATTCCTATTGCTTATATACATACATACATATCTACTCAGTATGTGTGTATGTACATTCATGCTCACCTTTTTTATTCCCACAAATTTACATATAAGAGTTTGCGACAGTATTGTAATGCGAGGAATGTACTAACATAAATATGTACATTGTAACATATGTATGTTTTTATTAGTTTGTTCTCTGAATTTCATTACGTGCTATAGTCATTCTTTACATTTGACCGCAGTACATACTTAGTTTTTTTTTCATTTTCATGTATAAAGTTACTATGAGTATTTATATGAAATACCTAAAGCAAGCACAACAATGAGAAAATGCCAGAGAATCACAATGATATTATACGTGTCCGTAGCCGAAAATTACATCCCAAACAAGTTTTTCAATATTCAAAACCGTACGAACACTAAACGATCACACGAGCTTGTCTGACTTAACCAACAGACTGGTAGTGGCATACTAACCATAAAGCGCGGCAATGAGGACGGGAACTTTTGGAGTAATGGAGGTACTGCAAATGACATACCGGCGACGCGCAATCGCTATTGCTGGTGAAAAAGCAACTGGTAATGTAAATAGATCCGTTGTTGCTATTGTAATGTTGTCGTTAGTATTTTTGCCGCATCTGCTTTGGACGTATTTGTCGTCACTGCTAACTTCGTAGCCATAGCATGCTATACCCATTATTTTCATATACTGTTATCGTTTCTACTTATTTATCTTTACTTCCCTTTTCTGTTAGTTACGCCTTTAGGTATATACAACTGTAAAAAAACAGTGTTGCCGCAACGTCGAAAAGTATCTACATTTCATTTTCATAATCTCGCAACATGTTGCAATAGAGTATAATAGTTTTCTTCTCCTAACGGTACCTAAGGTCAAACGAAACCGTCATGTACTCGTATATGTATACAGCTGTATTCATTCAAATAGCAGTGCAGATGACCTGTATGTTTTAGAAGTGATAAATTATTTATTTTTACATTATTTAGAAATTCTTTTGTTACTTTTTTAATATTAAAATATTTAAAAAAATCAACATAACTCATTAATTAGCTCATTTATTCTAAATAACATTTTGGTATTGTTTGAATACTTTACTGTGTATCCTTTATTGACTATTACAGCCTCGCACCTACGTGGCATGGAGTCGACCAAATCGTGGCAGGCTTAAGGGAATCTACGTCCATGCCTCTCGAACAACCTGTCAAAACTGCGGCTTAGAAGATGGGGATTGCTTTGAAATAAAGCTCTTGACGTCTCCCCATAAGTTTTCTGTGAGGTTGAGATCCAGGGATTGAACTTGTCATGGCATCAAATTTCTTTTTTCTTGGCTGAGCCCATTTTGGGCCAATTTGCTGGTGTGCTTTGGATCGTTATCGTGCTGGAGTGTCCATTTTAAGGGCATATTCCAACTGGGATATGGCAGGATAGCGTTCCTTAATATCTCCATGTACACATTTTGATTCATGATCCCTACGATCATATGTATTGGGCCCACACCGCTATAGGAAAACAGGTCCATATCAAAATTTTAAAGCTACCGTGCTTTACAGTCTTGACCGTATACCGGTAGACCGGTCCTTGTCATTTAACTTACAATAGTAAACTTAATCGAACTCACTATTCAAAAATTAAAAATTTTTCTCAGCACTTTTCGTTGAGAAAAATTAAAAACTGCTATTTCAGTGAACAGCCAAAAAGTTGTGGATTTTCGCAAAAGATATTAAAAAAACCATCAAATACACCAAATCCAACGGGGTTTTTATTTTTTTTTTATTCTCTATATTCCATTTTACAAAAACAATGCGCAAGCCATCAACTAACAGATAGGAGTATGCAAAAAAACCGTTATATATTTTCGCATCTGCTATTTTAATATCTCCATGTACACATTTTGATTCATGATCCCTACGATCATATGTATTGGGCCCACACCGCTATAGGAAAACAGGTCCATATCAAAATTTTAAAGCTACCGTGCTTTACAGTCTTGACCGTATACCGGTAGACCGGTCCTTGTCATTTAACTTACAATAGTAAACTTAATCGAACTCACTATTCAAAAATTAAAAATTTTTCTCAGCACTTTTCGTTGAGAAAAATTAAAAACTGCTATTTCAGTGAACAGCCAAAAAGTTGTGGATTTTCGCAAAAGATATTAAAAAAACCATCAAATACACCAAATCCAACGGGGTTTTTATTTTTTTTTTATTCTCTATATTCCATTTTACAAAAACAATGCGCAAGCCATCAACTAACAGATAGGAGTATGCAAAAAACCGTTATATATTTTCGCATCTGCTATTTTAATGAACACAGCTGTACATACATATATATAAATGATCAGTATCCAGATGACTGGAATCGAACACTGTAATTTGGTACAAGAGATCGAAGTGTGGAGACCCATCTGCAGTTGAAAAGTTTTTAATTTGCAAAAATCACTTACATAATAACATTAATCGAGAACGTATAAATTGCGATAACTAAATCGTAAATTAAGAGACAATGTTGTAATCTCGTAGAATGAATCATTGAAATGAGACACTTTGGTTTTCAAATCTTTAAAAAATGGGTGCGACCCCGAAATAAAACAAGTTTAATGTACATACATACCTAACAAACTATTTTAAAAATTATTAAAAATGTTTCAATCTACTCTACAATATGAAGAACATTCTTATACAAAAAAATTGCAAACGAAAATTGTTTCATTACTTAAGAATTCTTCAATATATTTTTCAATACGAATAATATTCTTATCATAGATAAATCGTTTCAAACGAAAATAAGATGTGTATTTGCTATGACAGAAAAATCGGTTAATTAAAAAACTGGTCCTTTTCTTGTAACAATTTACTGAACGATAATGTACTGTGGTACAGTAACAAGCTGCTAACTATCAGGTCAAAAATTTGAGACAATATTTTGTGACTAAAAACTACAAATTAAGACATTACCTCAAAATGTCTTAAATAGGAATTTAAAATTGCAAAGAAATCCGTTACATAATTTTTGGATGGCGGTTGAATTATTTCTTCTTCAGAATCCTCATCGTACTCCATGGCGCTTAGTTGAGTCTGAAATAATCGGTTCTACAATATCATATGTCATAAAACCGGGTGAACAAATCTCATTGTCCCTTTTAATATAATCTGTAACAGTAACATGCCATCTCCAACGATTTTTCCAGTCCTCGAAGCACTTTTCATAAGCACTTTTTGGGATGGTCTTCAGCTCCTTCAACGAATTTTGTTTTATTTTATCGATCAACTGAAAATTAATGGATTCCATTCCTATGATTGTTGACTTTTAATAATGTGCTTCAAAAATGTGGGATTGGAACTCGCACGATCAATCATGCCCAAAGAGAGCAAGAATCCACCAAAATCATTCGAACGTACTCGCGAGAGATGTCTAGCTCTCTTGTTATCTCTCTTACACTTGCCTAAAGATTTTCAAGTACCAATTCCTTCACTTTTTTAATATTTTCATCAATTGAAGAGTTCGAAGGTCGTTCAGAACGAGGCATGTCTTCAACCATCTCTCGACAGTTTTTGAAGGCTTTGTACTACTCGTCGGTTTATGTTTTTGATCAAAGTGAAGCATCGTAAACCTTTTCCAATATTCGCAACAATTCCGCCCATGAAATTTGATTAGAAATACAAAACTCAAATCACCCGAGGAATTTAATTAAATTTGCGACGGTTTTTTTGTATATAATAATTTTGTTCATAAATTTACTAATTTTAATGAAGCAATTTTTCGATGTACATATTACAATATTCAATTCACTAATTATTATATACTTATATCACTACATGTTTTAGTAGTTATTGTAAAACTACAAAACAAAATTATTTTGATTCAATTCGATTTAATACTACTCGATGCAAACCCTGAATTCGGGAGTTCCTATACTCAAGTTTACCCACAATTCACACCTTTTAACAACAAAGCGAAAAAAGCAAATGCTATCTCAGAAATGAAAAATGCCTAAAGTTGAACATCTATTTATCACCAGAGTGTGTTTCGTCCTCGCTGTCAACGTCCTTTATGTTTCAATTAGTCACTGAGGTGCCGCCCTTCCGTAGTGACAACATAGTTGTTATTGTTTTCCACAAGTTGAAATCCGGGTGACTGTCTATATGTTCGTTCGTCCGTCCGTGCAAGCTGTAATTTGCATAAAAATTGAGATATCTTGATGAAACCTTGTTGATAAAGGGGATCGCAGTAGCAGGGCGCACCAGTGGGCAAACAATTTTGAGAAAGGGGGTGAGGCACCGCCATCTAATAACTTTAATGTACATTTCTCCTAAACTATTAGAACTACAAAAACTAAATTTGCCGAATGCAAATATAATAAGAGCTTCTACTGATAACTTCGCTCACTCTCAATATAGCGGTACGATTAAAACTTACTAACAGCTGGGCAAATTAATAACTAAATACCCCAGAGGCATTATAATTTACCTCCGAAATAATATGAGAAGGCTTTATGGGAGTTGGTGTCAAAAATGGACGATCTCGGGACCCGACCGACCAATCTCGATACGAAAAATTTAGTACGTAGCATTCTTCTTATAGTCCTATCCCCTATAAAAATATTTGAGTTATCTCAATGAAAATTTCAGAACTTGTTTTACTTATAACTGCACATTTTAATGCCTAAAATATATGCAATTGGGCGAAAACTTGACCTAGCCCCATATAACCAGGATTGTCGAACATACGGCTGACTTTACCCCATGTGATTGGTTACTGTATGTTAGGTACCTTAATGAAACCCAGGGAATATTTTTTAGTATGTAGCATGATAATAGTTAATTGATAAAATTGGGTCGGCACTACCCCAATTCTCATTATACGTACGAGTATACTACGTATAATGATTTTCGTTTTTCTAACAAATCACATGCCAAATTTTTCGGTCAGTGCATGAGTTATATAGAATATGTGTATACATATATAAAATTGCTTAGATTCTGATCTTCTGGTTGACATTCTACATTTTAAGGTATTTCCCAGGCTTTGATTCTTGCAAGTTGCAAGATTATAAAATGTTCGGTTGCACCCAAACTTAAACATTTCTTACTTGTTAATAATTGGATTTTAATTTTGATGTTTTACATTATGAAAAATTATAATTAAAAAGCTAGATGTATTCAATGGCAACACTGCCAAATGTGATCAAGAGGGAACAACAACAAATACGTTCTCACTACGAAAGGGCGCCACGTTGGTGACTAAATAAGCATTCGACTATGTTGTCCTCTTGTGAACAGAGTCTTATACAACCAAGGTAAAACACGAGCCATAAAATGTCAACATAAAAACCGCTTTCCCAATGTCTGGCTAGCTATTATCTACTAGTTAAATTGTGGTTAACTTAACCAAGATTTCTTCTTTCGGTAAAGAGTCTTGTTTTTTTAACCAGAACTTAACTGACAGACGGCTGTTTACCAGATATTGAGAAAACGTCCCTAAGTCAGTGTTGATACAACACACGAAAAAATGGTATAAGAGTCTTAAATGAACAAGTTGCATCCTTCGTTTCCCGATGTGTGTAAATACTTATGTATGTGTGTACAGATTTTTTTCGAAAAAATGTTTCGATGTCTCTTGAACTATTCAAGAAATTCACAAGGTTCACTGTCAAATTACAAACATTGAAGCTGCTATATACATATGTATGGGTATATATGTACATATGTACATATATATCGCGCTTAACCACCGACGCACCTCAACCCCAATTGAGTTATTTCAATTTGTTTGTACTTGCGCTGTGAACTTTTTGGCCGTGCAAATTTAGCTGTAGAAAATAATAATAGGGAAGGCTATCGTTCCTGCGAATGTACATTTAACTATTTTCATCATATTAACATTTTACAATCCCAAGTGTATTTTGAATTCTAGTTCGGTGTTTATATCAGAAAATAATAATATAGTATAGTTATATTCTTAGATAAACCAATTTAAATACATGTGTATTTTAAAGTATCATTTGCATATTTGGACTTAGTACATATCCGAAATTTTTGCCATATTTTCCATCAGCTTTACAGCGTTGTCGCGAAATGATAGACTGTCGAAATATAATGAGATTTAAAATTCATCTAAATATTCATTTTTAAATCTCAGAATAGGTAAACGAAGCCAAGAATGTAAACAAACAATTTGACAGAAGAATTATCGCTTTCACAATATTTTACTCTCACACTTATACAAATATTTCTTGTTTAGACAGAAAAGTTCACGAATAAAGCTTCGGAAAATCAACCCCTAAAAAGATGCTGCTCAACATGGTTTCGAGAGTGTCAAATTCGTTTTGTGCTTTTATTGACATTGCTGCTGGACCATAGAAAAGGTAATGTAACACAATTCTCTCATCTGTGGCCTTACGGTGAAATCAGTGGCTTCCGCTTGACAGCTCATTCCATTCACTCACATTAATTCTCGTTTTATAAGTTTATTTTAACAGATTTACCCGGTGCTCTGTAGGTGGCGCCAAAAGCATGAATACAAATAGTTAGGCTCATGCGAATAAATTTTAGTACGACTTCGACAATCGAGAATAATGTTGCACACTGTTAGTTACTTTTGCAGCAGCGACAAATTCTTCCAAATTCTAAGTATACTCTCTACAAATTTATAATTAACAAGTGTTAGTGATTTGGGCTACTATTTAAGTGATAATAGAAAGAATTAATAACACTAAGGGAGTAGTATCCGAAAACATTTGATATACACTCTGTGTTTCTTCGTCTTCAGATGCACAGAATTTGGTAGCTGTATACTACGTGCATTAGTAAAATCATTCACTAACAAAATATTTTCGCCAATAACCAAACGTCAACGTCTTGCCTGATAAGTTCGCTGAGGCAACGAAAGTCACCAAACTTATTGTTTTTTTTATATAATATCCATTACAATTGTCAGAGTCATAACACTCATAATTGATTGAATAAAATTTTGGCAGACTATCAAAACATAAATATATTAAATGATTACGTTTTTCATATTACTGTAAAAAATACATAAATCACTTAAATCAAATTTCGCAAGTTTCTAATTTACTTGTTCACACATCATAAACATTTCGAGATTTACTAGCGCTTCCGCACAATCATTCAATTTAATATTTAATTTTATAAACTGTGTACATATGTATGTATGCACATGCATACTTTGAATGTTCAACTGTAGATATTGAAGCGCATTATATCAATCCTACAGCTGATTTAAGCAACACACTATTTCATTACGCAACAAAAAATACATTTGTTTTCATGAAAATTTATTATTGAGTTTATACACAAACTTTAATGGCCGTAGGGGTAGCTTAAATCCGGTTAATGGAGACATTGAGTACTTTTCGGAAGCGTTCAAATTTTAAACGTAATATTCTGTTTGTAAAAATTCAGTTATGCAATGGAAGACTTAAAAATTTAAAATTTACCTCCCAGCTCAATTTTTATACTTTGCAACAGAGTATAATAGTTTTGTTCATCTAACGGATGTAGTATCACCTGAAACTAATAGAGATAGATATAAGGTTATATACATACTATAAACATGATTATGATTATGATGACAACACGTCAATAGTACCTCTGTGTATCAAAAATGGGTTGATACACAACCCCCTATATGCCTAATATAAAGATTTTACGACTTCCGAGTGGCTTTATATTGCATATGTACATATGTATATCGACCAATATGTGAGTTATCTTAATAAAGCTGAGATATTGTGTTTTTCTTATAACGGTGTTCATTTGTTCTTAGAATGAATAAAATCGGTAGAAAACTCTCCCTGAACCCCATATAAGAAAAAAAAATTTGTGATCGATGATTGGATAAATAGTTCCTTAATTAGCCTTATCTAGCTTTACAGGACGGCTGGAAAAATAATTGAAAAACATATACATATGGGTAAATATCCCATCGAGAAAGCAATATTTCTTTAAATTAATGTGTTATATAAAAACATACATAATAAAAAATCCTTGAAATTTAAATGCTAAATGGATAAGATAAGGAAACTTACATGTTAATCACCTGTGTTAATTGACTTGTATGTGCATGGTATTAAAAGAACCAGTGACAATTTTAACTTTTCGGGTGCAGAAATCCACTTCTGAAAGTAACTCGTACATGCGTAGTGCATTTGCTTCTGCAGACCTTCAGTTCTATGTTTTTGTCATTAGAAGTTAATAAAAAGTAAAAAGTCATTATGCAAAAACTTTAATAATTCACTTAATCGTTATTCATAACAACTAAAACTTATCGAATTAAAAATACCCAAAGACACAGATAGAGTAAAGACATTCTACATAGCACTAGCTTATTTTAAACAAATTTTTTTGAGCTTGGCAATATTAAGAGAAAGAATAAGTAAATTTATACATGTTCTTAATGATTCATATATGTACATATATATACATATAATCGTACTTGTCCTTTGTTCTCTTAAAAACTTTTCATTGTGCACTCTCGTATATGTTTGAAGTGGTCGCCACTTATCCTTCATAATGCAATTGAACAACACCTGCTTCCCTTACATATATTGATTAGTTAACATCCTCCATAAATGCATACATATGTAACAAAAAAACGGACAAAACATAGATACATTTAGTTTTTAGAATATGTGGATATTTGTACTTATTTTATAAAAATAATTGAATTAAAAAAATTAGACTGCGAAATGCAGACTTCCGTTATTTTATAAAAGCTGAAAGTTCTTCTGTGTATACCATAAGAAGGAACAGCCTGGGCCTCTGTTATGGTTACTTAGGCAGATAACAGGAGGTAAGGATTTATGAAATTCGTTAAACTATAAAGTTAAAAAAAATGTGCTTACCGTGTTAGATTAGGTGCTTTATTCCAAGATTTATCTAGCACGATCTATTGCGTTTTACTTAGCCTCTAAAGGTGGAATATTACTTACCGTATTATATTATACATATTTAGATTTATACATACTGAGATTTAATCACTTTCACTATTATTGTGAATTAGTTTTGTGTTTCGCCCCAAATTGTTGGTATACCAAGACCAGATGAGTTTCGGACTTAAGCTTTAAACTTAAAGTGAGTCACAAATTAAGTCGATTCATTTGACATACATACATTTTTTATATATATTATATCTATCGAAAGTTTATACAAAAAGTTAAATCAAAGTAACATTGGCGATGAAAAACAGATTTTAAAGTAGTTTCTGCGGTTTCGAATTGTTAAAAATAAAATAATGTGATCCAAAAATTACCGGTTAGCACATAAATAAATACTATATTCGTTTGCATATAAGCTTTTATAAAAACTCAGAGAATGTGACTCATTGAGAAAGAACGCAACCACACTTTTTTAAGGCCCTCATATGTTTATAAGCTGGAGTTTCGTATAAAAAACTGATTTCATTCCATTGTAATGTTCACATTGTATAGGAACTGAACATTTTATTAATAAAACTATAAACAATTAAACGTTCATATTTTATTTATTCTATTATCATAAGTTTCTCAAATTTGGATATATAACATCAGTTAGAATATTGGCAATTACTTCTCTGCTAGTTACTTAGCCAAACGTGCATGTATGTATATATGTATGACTTAATATTATCCGAAAAATCAAGGGCAACACAAGTTTTATGCCGCCAGACGGTAATTCTCATTTCCCTAAACCACGACCTACCTAGTCAAAATCTAAGCATTTCTTTCGAAATATTTAATATTTGTGTGTACGTTTGTTTTTTGTTTGCAAGATAAATATAATAATTTTTACATGCATATACAGGCAGTCTCTCTTTTCTCCATTGTAAGAATACACATTTACTCTGTTTTAATCTTTACACATGTATGCATGCACGTCTCATAAGTTTGTAATCGGCAATAAGACGTGTCGAAGCTGATTATATTTAATTTATATAGCCCGTTAAATAATGCTTATGTACCTTTTATTTAGTACGCTTTTAAACGTCTACCAGGTAACACCATTAAGTGATCGTGGATGAATCGGGTAACGTCGGACTGTAAATTATATCAATTATAACGAATTTTCATGTACAGATTTCAATTTCCATTAATGTCATTTCAAGCCATTCGTTGCAGAATTTAATTGAGCCACTTAGTAGATTATTTAATTAGATCCAATATCTTAGATCTAATTAATTTATGTAGTTTAGTTTTGTTTGATGTTTATACAATAACTTAAATAAAACAATTATAATTATGAACTATAATCTTGAAAATCACACACATATTCGTAAAACACAATTTAATAATGAACTATTTTTCTGAGGTGTTTTCCTTATGTGTTTAAATACGAATACATACATACATACATATGAAAGTAAGTGCCAGTATGTTTATATGTAAGAATGAATGCAGTAATAGATTGATGCATATCAAATCGGTAACTCACGTACATTTTGCGACATACATATGTATGTACTATATAACCGCAATAAAATCATTGTACACCTCCTCACACGAGAGAGGCTAAATTTAACGCCTATCAAAGATATGCATACTTACATATGTATGTATGTACATATTCTTCGCATTCCACATGTTCCTATATTGAGGGCTTATTTTATCGATAAGCTGTTGTACTAACTTATGTATTGAAATAATATGCTCATTTTATCGCTGTTAATGAAAATGTTTTGTTCAATATATGTATTATATATTTTTTCAATATATATATTTTTCAATATACATATGTATATTTTTTTCGAAAGGAGTGTCCTGCGTACCCTTATTCTTGTGAATTTTTAAGGGATATCAATTTAATTCTAGTAATGAAATATTTTGTGTATAAATACTAAATAAATAATGGATCCGGGCTCGCGTTGCTGTGACTATGGTATACATACATTAACTACTATTATAATAAACTATTCAAAGAAATTATTAATAGAGATGAAAGCGTTAATGTCGATATAAGAAGGCATTGCTCCTGAGGTTTAATTTTGAAAATGATTGGTACCAATATTTGCCAATAGTAAAAATAATGAATTTCCGAAATGTAAAGTAAATATATCTTGCAACATGTTACGACTGCGTATAATAGTTTTGTTCATAACCGTTATTTGTATCAACTAAGAATAATCGAGTAAATAGTATATAGCATTATACTTGTATATGTATACTTATATCAAGATGACGAGACGAGTTGAATTTTGTATGTCAGTCAGTCTGTCCAAGCAAGCTGTTACTCGAGCAAAAATTTATATATCTTAATGATCCGTAAATTATAAATTTATCTCACATATACCTAACAAAAGATTTTCAAATTTCCGGTTGGTAAGACCAATACCGTATATCGACTGATAATATATTGTATAAGATACCTTAGCAAAATTGACTGAACATATAATATTGGATATGTTTTAGTTTAACGCCGAAAATATGTGAAATTGTTTTATACCACATAAATAATTTCCGTTCTTTTAACAAACCTTAAAGTGAGTTATTAATGGCATAGGGCTGTACATGACTTTAAAGTAAATCTAGACTTTGACCTAACTCTCATTTTCGTAATATCATTTCGATCTTCTGGCGTCTATTGGGATTGGTTTATGGTCTATAAGGCTATTTAAGGCTATAATTTCTTCGTCGAATAATAAATGTTGAATTCTTTCGCAACATTTTTTAATATGAAGTTTTGCCAACACCTGAATACCCTGGCTTTAATCCTTGCAAAATGCAAAAGCATAACATGTTCGGTTATACCCGAACTTAGCCCTTCCTTACTTGTTTTATTTTTTATTTTGAACATAAGTATATTTATGTTTAGAAATATATTTTTATACCTTTGCAACATGTTGCTACAGAGTATAATAGTTTTGTTCAGTTAACGGTTGTCGTATCACCTAAAACTAATCGATATAGATATAGGGTTATATCAAGACTATAAGACGAGTTGAAATATATTTGACTTAGTCCCCATATAACTAATATTAGGATTTTTGAAAATCCGGCTGACTTTACTCCATATGATTGATGATTGTAAGTTAGGTGCCTTGGACATATACATATATTACAGTTAATAAATAAAATTATATATTACATTGTATAATGACTTTCGTTTTTACAACAAACCTTATGACCGACAGTCAGTGCATGAGTTACATATAATTATATACATTGTATACATAACTGAAGGTATATCCCTGGCTTTGATTAATGCAAATTGCAAGAGTTCATTACATGTTTATTAATTGTTGTTACCTTTCAAATAATTGGTTATAAACTATTCAATTTTTTAAGTTGGATCAAAGTGACACAGTGTGCTAATTTTTACTAACATCAGTTCTGTAGTTTAGTAGTTTACCCCGGATAAACAAAGGAACACGTGATTTTATGTAGATAATATTTTTAATTCGTTCCCTTTGCGTATCAACCGCACTCGTTTTGTTCCAATTTCATGCATGTTAATAGCGCTTTAATTGGCATTCAAATGTTTACTAATATTTCAATTTAAATTGAAGTTCAGGAGACTAATTTATTGTTACTACTTACATATTTATTATATATATTGGTATTGTACTCTTGACACTGAGTATGAACTCTTTTCAACAATATAAATGCATCTTAACATAGTCCCTTAGTAAGTGTTGCCACAGAAAAATTGATGTTTTTTCCAAAATCTTCTTTATAAATATCACACATCTTAATACGGTGCCTATGTACAATAATATGTAAATAACTACATAAGAATTCAACGATGAAATACAATCGTACGAGTACTTGATATATTATCTCCTCATAATTTTGATAATAGACACTCTTAGCTTTCTTACTACCAGTTTTGAAGGAAGGTACACAGATATCACCAAATTTTAATACTACTTGTATACCGGATGAAAATATAGCATCCCAAACTTTGCACGTTCGAACAAGAACTCTTTTGTCGCACTATTCGGTTTTTGTAAACGAGCGGACGCCATGGAAAGACAAAGGGGCCATACCGTTGTTGCTCAGGTGGCACGGATTATTTTCCTGCTTGTAGCAGTTGACTGCTACGCAATTTGGCTTTCGTTTTCATTTTGAAATTCTTTCCATGGTTGCAATTGTGCTCAGTTTCAAATGAATATTTATAATATGTTTGGAAATTTGAATTTTATTATCTATTTTTTTGAGTGTAATATGTAAATATGTGTGCAAGTACTCTATACTATGCGCATAATAGAAATACATATTTTAGACAAGGATGAATAAGGATATAAATTAGATAACAAAACTATTTTGTGAGCACCGCGTACATGACATGATGTGAACGCAATGTTGCCAACAATGAGCGACAAAAGAGTCCATGTGTAAAGCTTCATGCATGAACTTAGCCTAATGTTCAATCAGAATACGTTCCAGTATGTGCAACATTCAATTTAAAAAATTAACTAACGTGTATGTAAGTACATAATTTCGCGGTACTAAAGAATTGTTGAGAGGGTTCAGTAGGCCATAATCATAAAGCGTGATCTCTCACGCCAAATTATAGTTTAAAACTGCATTTCAATGTCTATATATGTATGAACATACTTACATATGTACATACACTTAATCATGTCAAGGCTCATGGCACAAATTTCATTTGCAATTCAATTCAATTAAATTACGGGTTTCGGAGCAAATTTCACATTCAAATAAAATTTTAAAACTTTTTTTCATTTCAGCCTGAATTTTCTCAAATAATTTATTAAACATTCACGAAGATAAAAATGATTTGAATCGCAAAGACATAACTAAAAGTAGGAGAAAGAGTGAAAACATATCTATTTAAAATTGGAATACCACCGACCAACGTTTAACCGTCCTTTCTTCAACAATCAATAAATGTTAAGCATAAGGGAACCATTGGTTAACAGCAACAAAAATCAATTAAATACATATCAAGTGTAAAACGTATCGAAACTAAAATGACCACAAATCAGACAGATTTGCATCTGAAAAAAATTTCTGGAAGTAAACATTCGGATGCAGGAAATGTGGAAGGTAATTTATAATATCAATTTATTTGGAATTACCAGGAACCTAAATGATGAAAATTTTACCAAAAGCCAAATATAGCATATGGCGTAATGTTAACTATATGGAGAGATTGAATATACTATATACTATTATATACTAATAGTATAATTAATTTAATTATTGTACTTCAACTCAATAATTTAATAGATTACATTCTGGCGGGGGTGAGGCGCTAACATTATTTCTTTTATGCGAACGTTACATGATTAAAAAATAATACACTCACACTTTTCTACCACCATACTATCACTTTTCGAACTTGAGTGGTCACTTAACGGTCAAGTTATGTAAACCAGCCAATCATAAAGTTTTGCAAACAAATGCCATGCAATTATCCGAGAATACAAATATTTCATTATTTTGATTGAGTGATCAACTTGAAGGTAATTTGTTGATCATATAACTACTACGTTAACCAACATTTGAAGAAGAAGATTGTAAAACTAGTTTCAAGACCAACTTGCCTGCTTTTAAATTATAAAGGGAAACTGAAAATAAAGTATCAGAAATTCAGAAAGCTAATGAACTTCCCGGTGAGTTGGCTGCCAGAATCGTCTTTAAAAGAGTAATGGAACTGTATTAACTAGTTTATCCCTAATATGCTCGTGCTTTTCGAATGCAAAACTGTCAGGGTTCTCTCCCTGTTTAATTGCTTTTTAGCAAAAATGATGACAAATCGATCTAAAACACTAGTCCGACTATCTATATCAAGGTTGCTCAGGCTCATTTGGCACACAAAAACATCACTTAGGAGTCGTTAAAGTATTTCGTAACGCTTTTTTAGGGGGAGGAAAGCTCGGAAAAATCGGCATTCATTCACTGCTGGCTCACGTTCACTAAGCTATAGTAATCACTGCTTTGATGTTAGTTCAGTTGAAATAGTTTTTGGGTCAAAGTGAGAAGTGTTTTGTAACTTATTTAAGAGTTCAATTTTTTTCGTCACCCTCGGGCCCTAGAGTAGCAAAAATATCGTCTATTCAAACTACTTTGAAGGCACTACTATGCATTTCTGAGGAAATAATAAACTTCTACCAATTACCTAGAGATGTTTATAAATATGTTATATATAATATGTATGTATGTAATGTACACACATACATATGTAAAGCTGCAATTAATATCTTCACATTTTTACTTATAGCGTATATTTATAGGAATAATTGCGGTTTAATATTAATATTAAATTAGAGATATAACTACATACATACATGTATTTTTAATTATTTAGTTCCAGAGATCAAACTTTATAAACGCCGCTGGGTCGTTTTATTCCTGTTTGTGTTTTACTCGGGTGCAAATGCGGCTCAATGGATCCAATACAGTATTATCAACAATATAATTGTCAAGTAAGTTTTCTTTTGTAAACGGTATATATTGTATATTAAATGGGTCTTTAATGTTCTACAATTTAAATTAATCGCTCATTCAATTAACACGAATTTTAAAAACATTTGCTTATTGATTAAACATACATACAAGGACTGTCGCAAAAGAAACAGAACTTTTTTAATTTAACTGTTTCTGGTGGCGCCACCTATTGGTGGGTATATGAAATAAAAAGTTTGATCTCTTGTTGACATTTCGTAAAAATTTTAAGACAAATGGATAACTACAATCGATATTATCGATCAAAAAGTAACAGCAGCTTTTGGTCATCGGTCGTAAAATGCATATAAAGACAATGCTGATTTGTTTTTACGATTCCGAGGGTATTGTACACCGAGAGCTCGTCCCACCTAGCCAAACGATTAATTCTGTGTTTTACCTTGGTGTTATGAAGCGTCTTTTGTCACGCATTCGCCGTGCTAGACCACAATACCGTGAGGCAGGGTCCTGGCGCCTGTTGCACGATAATGCGCCGTGTCATCGGTCGACGCTTGTCACTGATTTTTTGACAAAAAACTCCATATTAACCATTAATCACTCACCCTACTCACCTGATCTGGCACCCTGTGATTTTTATCTATTGACACTTCAGCTATCCAAAAAGCGAAGACCGATATTCTTTCCGAAAAATTACCTTAAACACTCATTTGAAATGCTAATTGACCGGGCTAAACGCTGTATCGCAGCACAAGGAAACTACTTTGAATAAAAAAATATAACTTTTGAAAAATATTAATATTTTATTATTATGTTTCTTTTGCGACAGACCTTGTATATATGCAAACCTCTTAAATAAAAGAATTACGAACTATGGAAATAAAGTTCATCTTATGTTATTGAAATGTAATTATTACATTCCATGGCATTTGATGAACAATCTTTCGGTTTGTATTGGCACATGCACCTGTGCCCAAAAAATAAGGTGACATTTGAATTTAAACTGCGCGCGTCGAAGGATTTGGAGAATTATTTTTTTTAGGTTGGTAGTACTTACTGTCAGTCACATTTATGTCAAATTTCATGTCAAAATATTCATTACTGTTTGAGATACGTGTCGTTTTGTGAGCTGCTAAAAGTGAGTTTTTCGTTTTTTACGATGTCGAAATTTGTTGAGCAAAGAATTTGCATTAAATTTTGTTTACGGAATCAATTTTCTGCGGCGGATACGTTGAGGATGGTGCGGGAAGCCTTTGGTGATGAAAATATGTCTAAAAAAATGTTTACAAGTGGTATAGTGAGTTCCAAGCCGGCCGTGAACGTGTCGAAGACGAAGAGCGTCCAGGGCGACCATCAACCTCAACCGACGAAGCTCACGTTCAACAAATCAAAGATTTGGTGTTGAAAAACCGTCGATTAACAATTAGAGTCCTTGCCGATGAAGTTGGCATGTCGAAAGACTCAGCCAATACCATTTTGAAAGATGTTTTGGGCCTCAAGCGCGTCAATTCTCGACTGGTACCGAAAACATTGAATTTTTTGGAAAAAATGCGTTGCATTGAAGTGTGTGAAACGATGCTTTCCGACTACCAGGGTGTCATGAAACGCATTATAACTGGCGATGAGACTTGAATCTATGCTTACGACACCGAAACAACCGATCAATCGAGCGAATAATGCACCATCCCATACTGCCCTCGTAATTCGTGATCATTTTGCCAAAAACTCAACCCATATCGTTCCGCAACCACCGTATTCACCTGATCTGGCGCCGTGCGACTTCTGGCTGTTCACCAAGCTCAAAAGACCGCTCCGGGGACACCATTTTATACGATAGAGGAGATTCAAGCCGCAGCGAAGACGGAACTGAAGGCCATCCCGGAAAGTGACTACAACCAGTGTTTCGAAGATTGGAAAATCCGTTGGCATAAGTGCATTGCATCGGGAGGGGATTACTTTGAAGGGGGTGAAAATGATTTGGAAGAATAAATAAATAATTTTCAAAATAAATACAATGTCACCTTATTTTTTGGACACAGAGTACATATTATGTGGATAAATAAATAGTACAATATTGAAACGCCTAATATTTTATACATACTGATGTATACTTGTTATTATACTTTCAGATATTATGGCATTAATGATAAGTGGGTGGATTGGACTTCAATGATATACATGATAGTTTATATACCTTTAATTTTTCCGGGAAGTTGGTTTCTTGATAAAATGGTAAGAGGAAATGAAACAGAAGTAGAAAAATATATAAGGGGTATTCAGACCAGCCTTGTTAATTCGTTAGTCGTTATTCGGTAGTTTTTTACATGTATTTTGTTTTTGTAAAATTATCAGACTATCGTTCTACCGAGTAACGAACTATCCATCTGGCAAGCTTGATAATTGTTTCGTTACTCGGTAATATTACATCAGCTGTTCTCCTGCTCCTCTGTACATCAATTTAAAGTACTTACCAGTAATAAATTTGAACTGCTCCACATAATTTTCAATTAAATGACCGACAATTTTTGATTTTGCACTTTGTTGAGGCATTTTTACTCTTTAATAAATTTAAATCAGCTGTTTCGGAATAAAATTTACCATACTACAGAGGTAGAACAAAAAGTATGTTCACAGTTAAGCCTTTTAACGAAGTATCAACTAACGATTAACAGGCTTCGGTCTGAATACCCCTATATTTTATTTGGTCCAAGCACGCATCACACTTCAAAAAGAGCAAATAAACAGTCATTAGTGACATATTCAAAAGTAACCGTGAAAAGCTAATTTAGCTTTATCTAATCTATCTATCTATCCAATTTTTTATTCAAAATAGATTTTAGATCCAACGTTAGACAATTTTACGTTTACCTTCAGTTTCATCCAAACCTAAAACACAAAACCATACTGCTGTTCAACAATGTAAAGGTTTCAAAATTTTTTTTATTATTTGCAATATTAACGCAAAATTTAACCAATAATTGCAATACTGATACAGTTTAAAATTATTGTGCAATATAAAATAATATAAAAACAATAATTTCCTAACTTTGTTTTATGTTGCGCATACTAAAAGGTTTTTTTTTGAATATCCGCTTAAATTTGCTCAAGTCACTTTTACTAATTGAATAAAAAGATTTTTCTATTTATAAAATAAAGACAAAATTAATTGTTGTAATTTAAATAAAAAATGAATTTAACTTTATAGTTAAATTAGGAATTTGTGTTTTTAGCTAAGAGTCCGTCTTTTTAATGAATGAGTCGTTCTTACGGCACACATCTTTAGTTTATCTCGTACCATAATATCTTAAAAGTTTGCGTTCATGCACGAAAAATTTTGTCGTAGGGCCAAGAGGAAAGACGAAGTGCTCCAAGTTGCTTATATTTTCATTCATATATTCGGAATATAGAATTTTAACATATATTCTTTGTATGTAATATTCTGTATTCATACTTGCATGTATGCATTATATTTCTTTATGTGTGTAATAATTTTAGAAAATGATGGATCAAAATTAGCTACTGAAAAATATGTTTGTACCCCACGTATATGATGCGTACAAAAATTTGAGGAGTGTGAACTCAATGGGCAACAGCAAAACATAATTTTCCAATAACGAGCAACAATAATCTTCGTATGTGACCTCTATCTAACTTGCTACTTTCAGGGGCTGCGGATAACAGCATTGGTCGGCATTGTTGGCACATGTATTGGCTCATGGATTAAAGTATTTTCTGTACAACCGGATCTCTTTTATGTCACATTTATTGGTCAGACTATTGTCGCGCTAGCCCAGGTTTGTATTAACATGACATGACAAAATATTATATCCATACATAATTTGTTACATTTATTGTCATATTCAAAATTTTTGAGATGATAGAGATTCTTTGCTAGGACAACGATATTTAATTTCCACTATTTTTATATTCTTGCAACATGTTGCTACAGATTAAAATAGTTTTGTTCACCTCACAGTTGTATCTATCACCTAAAACTAAGCGAGATGGATATAGGGATATATACATAGACATATACGTACGTATACACATGATTAGGATGACGAGACGAGTTGAAATCCCTGTAACTGTCTGTTGAGAAATCCAGATTAGGCTCCGAACACATAGAGAGCGACACGACATGAACATTTGTAAAAAGGCAGCGACATAACAATGGCCGGCATGTACACAAAACAACACAGTTGTCCATTTTGTATGTACACAATTTCGTTGTTGCCATACCAATACCTTTCACTACAATGAAATTTTAATATTTTTTTCAAAGTGAAATTTTTTATGCAAAAAATAAGTAAATAGGTAAATATTTTTTTTAAATTATCAATTATTTTATGTTTTTTTTTTTGTAAATTAACGTCAGGTTTGTTAGAGCTTTGAATAATTTTACATTTTACATATTAGTGGCATCACTCCTCTCTTCTGTCAAATCTACTGTCGTCTCTTCTGTCGTTGGCAAATATTTTTAAGTTAGCGAAAGCGACAACTGGTGGCCTGCAGTCGTTTAGTCGTGCAGCTGTCTAAATAACTGTGTCCTTAAGAACGTGTGTATTTTAATATTTGACAGATGTCGCTTGCAGTCTGTCGTGCTCTATGTGTTCAGCACTTGAAACTTAATATGAGCGTTCCCTGTCAAAAAATTACAAGTCCGCAGATGGGCGTTTTCGGACTACTGTCACGCCCACTATACGGCTTTAACCGAAACGCTATAAAGTGCCATAACTAAGCACGAATATCTGTGATCAAAAATTTTTTAAAAATTGGGCGTGGCCACGCCCTCTAATAAGGACTCTTACCGACAATATGAAAATGGATGAAATCTGAAGATAACCCTGTTCACTCCTCATATAAAGGTATTATTAAAAACTACTTAAAACGCGATAAATCAATAACTAAATACCCCGGAGACATTTAATTTTACCCGCGAGATGGTATAAAAGGCCTTTAATGGAGCTGAGGTTGAAATTGGACGATGAGTGTGCTAGACCAATTTACACCAAATTCGGTTCATGTCATTATTTTAAGATTTTTATGATACAGTGTTAAAATGGGCATAATCAGACTACAGCCACATCTACTTCCCATAAGCCACTCTGTGGCCAAAAATTGTCCGAATCGCACAAAAACTGTTGAAGCTCCTAGGTATCGACTCTTTGCACCCCAGTACCTATAGTTGACTTTTTACCAATTTGGTTAATGTGTCAGATTTATAACTGGAGGTCTGTGTACTACAATGGGTTGAATGGGCTAATACTTCCTTTAGCCCCCATATACCTAATATAAACATCTTCGTACTTCCGGGAGTTTATACCGCATATATCGGTCAATATGTGAATTATCTTAATAGAATTGAGATAGCGCGTTTTTGTTAAAACGGTATTTATTTGTGCTTAGAATGGATAAAATCGGGTAAAAACTCGCCCTAGCCCCATATAACTAAGAGAGTATAAAAAGTTCGGTAACGCACGAACTTAGCCCTTCCTTACTTGTAACTATTATTTTCCAAGTTAAAATGTGATCTTTTAAATTTTAGGTATGCATATTGTCATTACCAGCACGCATCGCCGCCGTTTGGTTTGGGCCTCATCAAGTATCATCAGCGTGTAGTGTGGGAGTATTTGGCAATCAAGTAAGTATTTACCTAACTCAATTATGACATAATGCGTATATTTAATTTATTTTAAAATGATTATTGCAATTTTAGTTGCGGAAGTGGTAGTGTAATGTTCTAGGAAAAAAATACGCAAAACTGATTATTGCAGTATGTTTCAAAATTGAAATGAAAGCTACTACACAGCTTTACAAAATCCCTGGATATCTTAGAAAATGATCTTTTTAAGTGTCAAGATTACGACCTTACTCATGAAAATGTTGAATATGCTCTAGATTTAAAGATAATTGTATATTTTTTATTTCGATATTTATTGGCTTGATAGTTATAAAAATATGCGAACAATTATGTGAAAAAAATAAAACGATGAATGTAGAATTACAGTCTCCGAATTACTTGACACTCTTATGTCACAGTACGAAAATGGGAGAAACCTAAAGCCACACAAGCCAAACAAATTTTAAATTTTAAAATTTTTTTCACCTTTCAGTATATCGTCACCTGAAATGCAAAATAACGTAACAACATTTTCGGAAATTTATAGTGGCATTAATGAAACTCGAAATAAAATGGAACATGAGTGAAAAAAAAATTTAATATTGGTTAAAACTGGTTTATATCTGAGCGCAGAACCTGATAATTTTGAACATATGTAATATTATGTATGTAATTTGAAGTAATGAAGCGTAATCAATAAGACACTCAATTTCGAATTTTTTGATGATACGTTATTTTGCATTTCAAGTGACGATATAAAGTTATAAGAATATATCGGGAAGAAACTTTACACAAATAGTACCTCTCTCGCGTCTAAAATTTGTTAAAATCGAACCAAAACTGTTCAAGCATTCATTTACCGAATATGTGGTAAAATATCGATTAATCTGTGACATATGTTATTGAAATCTGGGGGAATGTTTTTTGATATAAAAATATACCCTTGCGCCAAAAATCGGATCAATACTTCCTTAGCCCCCATATGCCTAATATCAAGACTTTCGAACTTAAAGTTGACTTTGTACCACATATGTATGTACATATATCGAAAAATATGTGAGTTGTTTTAAAGAAATTGAGAGGGAAAGTTTTTTCTAATAACAGTGTATCTTCGTGCCTGAAATATATAAAATCGAGAGAAAACTTGCCTTAGTCCTCATATAACTGATATCCATGATTTTGAAACGTCCCGCTTAACCGACACGAGAACAAAAAACAATCGGCGATGAATTTCCCGATAATAGTAGTAAAGCGTTAAGTTATTGGAATTAGAAATAAAGATAACTGTATAGCTATTAAATTTGGACTCTTATTTAACAATCCAGTGATCGAACTCAAGAACGAGTTACAAAATAGACGATTTATCCAGAAATCCGTTACAATATGTGTATTGGAGTCACCCTAAAATCCAAGGCTTTGATTTTTGCAAATTGCAAGAGCATGAAATGTTCTGTTACACCCGAACTTAGCCCTTCCTTACTTGTTATTTCAAAGCAGAATTCAAAAATTTAAACTTCAAAAAAATTCGCTACACCAATTTTAAAAAATTCAAATAACCTACGAAATATAAATGTTAATTTCTTCAATTGCATTTTCAAAGCACTTGAATTTTTTTTTAACTATTAAAAAAAAATCCATAATCTTACGACATTTGCGAAAAGAAAATGGTATTGAAAATAGATGTCTTCATATAGATATGTATATTTCCAGATAAAGGGATCACAGAGATGAATGTTATACCGGGTTACACAAATTACGCAGACACATTTAGAATGAGTGAACATAGTTAGTCGTATACATATGTATGTATGTACATAAGTATTAAAAGATTTGTACAGGTCTATAAACAATTATAAATATTTGTTTGAAAAATGCTGTTGAAATTTGTGTTTATTGAGTTTTATTCATATGAACAAACATGACATCCCATGCTGATAATAACAGGACAGTTTTAAGAGATAACCGATTAGTTTTGTATTTTTCACATCCAGGTAACTTTTTCTAAATCTAGAGCGAAGTTTAAAAAAAGGCTATAGGCCATTTAAAAACGGAAAGGCTAAGTGTATTATCATGTTCTCGCAATATGTTACACAGGGTAGGCGTTTTGATTAAAATTGTATTCCCTTCTACAGGTAGTAGATATCGCAAATGGGAGCAAGCGAACCATTGCTATTCCTTTAATAAAAAACTACATAAATTTTCATAATTTTATAACCACCTCATATTTGACACGTTGAGTCATAACGATGCAGCCTTTACAGTCTTAGAATAAAAAAAAAGTTAAATATCGGTTCCAACAAATTATTAGTTACGCATCGCCTATATAGTTTTAGATCGATATCTCAAAGCCTCATCGAAAGACGAACATTTCTATATTGACTCAGCTCGTTATGCTGAGCGTTTATATATGTATATATACACTTTATAGTATAAGACAAACTTAATATTCATTACGGATAGTCCTTATAACCGTTCACTTCCCATAGCCGGACAAGTTTCATGAACACAACGTTTTCACTAATATTTCCATACAAAATCAATTCCTATAATCGGACAAAAGTACTATTTAGGTAATATTTCGTTTTAATTATGTCTGATAAACAGACAAGACTTCATAAAATGTGTAAACAAAATTTTGTACAATTTGTTTTTTAATTCTTATTAATTTGTGAAGATATGCCACAGTTTTTTACGAACAACACGTAAAAGTATCACAGCAAACAAATTAACTTGCGCTGACGCCGTATTTTTTTTTTTTTGTTAGTGCAGTAGAAATATACATAGTTCGGAGTTCCAGCTCTTAGAGTCAGAGAATACATTTTAAACATAGTTTTTTGCCACTCTCCCATATGTGGACAGCTCCCATAGCCGGAAAAAAACCCTGTGACGGTGAGTGGCCGGATATGAGGAATTTCACTGTATACCCGCCTCTTTAAAAATTTAATACATCAAGTTCATTATGCTAACAGATTCAAATAGGAAATTTAAAACATTGGAAACAAAGTTTACCACTCATGCTGTCGATTAGCATTGTGAGACATAGTAACAGAAATTTATAAGTGCTAGCTCCTTAACCAAAATTTAATAATTAATGCTGATTTCTTAAGCACTATTTCTATAGTCTCGCGATGTGTGCAATTGGGATGTTTTCCAAACGGTTGCTTGTAATACACAATAAAACGAGTAAGGAAACGCTAAATTCCGCTGTAACAGCACATTTTATACTGTCACAATGTCACCATCAAAGCTGGCGAAATATATAATATCTTCATAGACTTACTTAGTTTCATTACTATATTTTGCTTTGTGACCGCGATTTTATATTACCATGAGACATACACACATACATAGTATTTTCATAGTACAAAGTCTATTAGAGGAATGAAGATCTAGATACTATCATATGCTATGTTATACTCAAATTACAATTAGGAATTATGTTTACACATTTAGAATCAATCATGTATTTATAATCACAGATACTGCTATAAAATATCGTATAATACTTATGTATATATGCGTCCTTATATTTTTATTTTGTTATTATATTTAGTAATATTATTTTCGTTAACTATTACTATTTATTTCCAGCTTGGCATTGCTGTTGGTTTTGTGCTCCCTCCAATTTTGGTAGGAAACTCGGATGATCTAGAAATAATCGGGAATGATTTATTATTTATGTTCTACTGTTTCGCAGGCTTTACAACCATTTTAATGGTGCTGATGATATTTTGTAAGATGATACTTCTATATACAAATATTTAATGAAATTAAACACTTTTTATTTATACAATTTTTTTTCCTGCATTATGCCCTAACCGGTATATTGTAGCATTTTTTAGATGAATACTGTAAACGATAATAAAAAACGGATATGAAATGTATACATTCTAAAGTCACATAAAGTTTTTGATAACGGAATAATTTTAAAATTTGGACAAGTCAAGGCATCAATTTGTCAGCTGAAATTAGCCGAAAAAATGTCTGTTGCCATTCTGTTGAGTTGCATTTAAAAAAATTCAAAGTTCGAAACTAACTTCAAGAAATCTTATTACGATAAGCCTACAACTCAAAGCCTCTGTGCTTAAAATTGAAATAAAAAAGCTTTATGCTCTCGCAATTTGTAAAGCTCCAAGATGGTGAATTATTTTCATTTTCAATATTATAGATCATAGGATTTACGCAATATAAACAACATCAAAATGATTGCAATTAAAATATTAATAATATCTTAATATTAATAATAAGAATGAAGTCAACAAAAATGGAAAATATTTGCATTGTGTTTAAGAAAACATATCCACTTTATTTCATTAAAATATCACACATTTTGATCGACATAAACCGTTTCAAGTCAGGTCGAAAGCTGGTAAACAGTGTTCGACAACATATTTCTACACAATTTTATGTAGATAACTATCCCAATGACCGAAATATTCAACATAATGTCTCCTAGAATTATATGTAGTAGGTGAAGACTAGGGTGATCAATTTCACAAATTTTGAGCATTAAACTGTAATATATCTTATATTAGACGTTTACTTAATTTTACTAAGGTATCTTACATATTGGCCGAAATTGAAATTCTTATATTAGGTATTTCCGGGCTAGGGAAAAGTTTGACTCGATTTTATCCATTTTTGGCATCACGATAAGTTATTAATACCTCACAAATTAACCGATATAGATACATTCGAACATTAAATCGGGTCGATTTTTTCCTATAAAATCGCATATGCGGGAAATGTTCTACGTATCATTTCAGTTTCATCAGTTTTCAAGATATCTCAATGATATTTAATAAGTAGGTGCATTTATCATTTGTCAGAAAAGGTAAGATCGAGCAACTATCACACATATCACCCTTACAACTGATTATTCAGATTTTTTTTATCTTCGGCTTAAAACTCTCTTACTCGAAACCGATTTTAGCCTCTTAGGCAAAGTTGTTCAAAATGACACTTAGAACATTTCCCGCATACGCGATTTTAAGGGAAAAAATTAAACCGCTCTAATGTACATGATACTAAGTCAACAACATATTGCCAGATTTTCATAGTTTTTAGATATGATATGGCATACCTTCGAGGAACTATTTGGACAAATTTTTATTCCCATATCCGAAAGTAGTCCCTGAGATATAAGCGTGGCACCACCCATCGTCCTATCATTATACTGATTTTTATGAAGCCTTCAAACACGAATACATAAGTACATTTCTTAGCAGTGAAATTTAATGCTTCTGAAGTATTTAATTAATGAGTTATCGCACTTTTAGTAACTTTTAACATAATCGTTATAAGCGGTGGGCGTGCATTCGATTTTACTTTAAAATTTTTCCATTGGCGGTATTTTGGGAGCGTGGTAATGATCAAGATCTCTTGATTCGCCTGCACGGAAAGACGGACAGACATACTGTCAATCGAAACACAACTCTTCTTGTCATACATATCATTGTGATGAATATATATGTATGTATAACTCTATTTCAAGATTAGTTTTACAAACTAAACTATTATACATATGTACCTTTGTCCAACATGTTTCGAGTTTATAAAACATTTGCATATGCATAGTGCACGTATGCCCTTTTTATTGTTTAATATTCTGTGCGAACACGAACCTTATGAATTTATATGAAAATACTTAAATTTTTCTTACTCCAAAACTTATTATAATAACACATATATTATACTGGAATAAGCTTATATTCTTAACTAAATTTTTTAACTATTCAGTTTTTAGAGATAAGCCGCCGACGCCGCCAAATCCAAAGCGATCTACAATTCCTGCAGTTGGTACAGAGTCTGAGGCATCTTTTAAGCGATCGTTGAAGAATTTGGCTATTAATCGTAATTATATACTGCTTTTAATTTCCTACGGTATGAATGTCGGCGTTTTCTATGCGATATCAACTTTACTTAATCCAGTAAGTTCAAATTTGATAATATTTATTACTTAGACAATATCCAAAGAAAACATTTAAACAAATAACAGTTACAGGGTTAGATGAGTTTAACGGTTTCAAAAAATCGAAATTTTTTTATTGTTATTGTTTATCTGAATTTTACAACACCTGTAGAATATTGTCCTAAAATTTTCAAGTTGAACCTATGTAGTTATAATTTCAGAGATACAGCCTTGAGAACTTGTGCGCAAGAGAACTACTTAACTGAATCTCGATCTTCATGAATTTTTATACAGGTCTTTAGATACAATTCTTAAAGTCTAGGATGAAGGATTTTTTTTCGATTACAACTATTTGAAAAAATGGCGAATAATTTTCACTGAAATTTTTGATTTTTTTTGTATAAATGTCTGTCAAAAATCCAATTTTTAGTTTTAGTAAGGAGTTATCCTGCCAACGGGGCGAGGGGTCACCGGAAATAGCGTCGCAATGGCCGAGTTTAAAATATTTTTTCCAAAAATTTCAGACTTTCTTTGTTAATAGTGTATGTTTGTACAACAATAAGTTTTATAGTTGACGATATCAGACTTTGAACATAAACCTTATAAACATTAGCAGCGTAATGGTTCCATTTACGAAGCATCGATTTTGAGTTTCTTTGTTCCATTTATTCACTAGTATTATCGGCTCGTTATTGTGTGTCTAACTTATGTTTGGCTTTGGGCACATATTTTTATTTTTAGTTATTTGGATTTGAATCTATAGTCTGTGCATTTAAAAAGTCGCACTTAATATTGTGTACATCAATCCCAGGTTATGTACTTATATAACCACCATATTCGCCCAGATTTGGTATACTATCACAAAAGGTTATGACTTCCCGACTCATTAGCAATTGCTTTTATTTATAACCGATAAAAAAGGCTTAAAGTACTTTTACAGCTCATCGTTCCATCGAATGCGATATTTGCCGTTCGTCCATAACTCTGCTACTTATAGCAAGGCGAAAGAGGACTTTACTTCTCAACTACCTACTCAGTCCGAAGTAACACCTGTTGGCAAGAGTTATTCTGTGTTGAATTTCGAGGCTGACATTGTTGTTGGCCCATTTGCTTCGGTTTCTTATCCAGTCTGGAGAAAGCAGAATTAACGGCGCGGTTGTTGTGGCCAATGATATCAATATCATCGGCGTACGCCATCAGCTGTACACTCTTATAGAATATTGTACCTGTTCGATTAAGCTCTGCAATAATTTTCTCCAACAGTAGATTAAAGAAGTCTCACGACAGGGAGTCGCCTTGTCTGACAGCTCTTTTGGTACCAAACGGTTTGAAGACGTATTTCCAAATCCTGTCTGAGCTTTTGGTATTGCTCAACATCTGTTTACACAGCCGTATTAGTTTTGCGGGGATACCGCAAAGGGCATAAAGGCAGCTTCTTTTCGTGCTGTTAAAAACAGATTTAAAATCTAAGAAGAGGTGCTGTGTGTCGATCCTTATTTCACAGGTACTTTCTAAGATTTGGCGCATGGGGAATATCTGGTCAGTGGTTGACTTCCCAGGCCAATCAGTTTGTTGATGGTGAGCTTTAACCTTTCACATAATACGCTCATAGAACCTTATACCCGTTGTTGCGGAGGCTTATCCCACGGTAGTTGGCGCAGATTGTAGAGTCTCCTTTTTTTGGGATTGGACAGAGCACATTTAAATTCCAATCGTCTAAATATTCCAAAAAAGTGTCAAAGCTATAGAGATGCATTTCTCCCAGCAACTACATATGTATATACTTGTAGGTACATATACACATACATATTAAATAAATCTGAAAACATAACCGGCCAACGATTTGCATCCAACGAAATGCGTTTTTCTAGTCCTAGTTTGATCAAGTCGAATTAAGGTTACTATTAAGGAAATAATATTTATCAAGATCTTTATCGTGATTTTTATAGGTCAGTTTTTATGACAGCTATGTTTAAGTTATAGTGTTTCAATCTAAACAATTAGTTAGGATATTGTCTTGAACTACTAGTACTTGATTTTGATCGACCAGTTTTTATGGCAGCTGTGTCGCATAGTTGGCCCACATCCGTGATTCCGAAAGCGTGTGCAGGTCGTTATCTTAAGAACTGAGGAACTAATTTGCTTGTATTTAGACTGATGCACAGACAGATGCAAGATGTTATATCGATTTTATAAGGCCTTCGAGGTATCAAATTTATATACATACATCAAAACAATATTAATTTTTTACAAAAATGTAAGCTTATATTTTTAATTTAAATAAGTAGTAATTTGATTAATTAGCCTTTCCTAAATTTTATATTATCGGGCTATGAAAAATAATTGATATATTATATATAATCGTTGATTTTTTTAAATTTGTATACAAATATATTTCTCTAGGTTGTGCTCAAATATTATCCGGGACATGAAGTGGATACCGGTCGCATTGGTTTGACTATTGTTCTTGCAGGCATGATCGGCTCTGTTGTAAGCGGTGTGGTCCTGGACCAAATGCGCAAATTTAAGTAATTACAAAATAATTGTTATTATTTTGCGAATTTATATTTATTTGATTATCTTGAAATTATTTTTACAGAGAAACCACCTTGGCTGTCTATGCCTTCTCTATGGTTGGCATGTGGGTATTTACATTTACCTTAGAAACGGGTAATATCGCTGTGGTCTATGTGACGGCTGGACTTTTGGGGTAAGTACTGGAGGAATAAAATCTTATAGAAATTCATTTTATGAATTTTGTATTCGAATATGTTCTTGATATCTTTTAGAGATCATTTTTTATGTTCTTTACAAATCCTCAGATCATTGCAATATTAAATATCATTTTTTATATTACTAGCACACCATTAAGATATCGGAAAACTACATACTTGCAGAGCAATAAATGTCAAATATCAGTGAATGTTTCTTTTTGAACGTACATTTATGATATATACATATGTACACAAGTACACAAGTACACCTGATTGTAGGAAATTCAGTTAATTCGATTCACTAATGTCCTTCCTATCATGGACATATTCCACAAAAAGTTCTTTAAAATTCACCCGAGAATTTTTGTCATTCATGCCTGCATCTAATAATACCAGGGCTTAAGATTTGCTTTGAGCTCTATTGATTCGTTTGGACCAATATTGCCTGTATACTTCTTTATATTGGACTTTTTTTACTTTAACCTTGAGCTTCTCATCCGGTTCGCATCCGGTGTTTGATTTGCCTATATGTTTCTTTGCACAGGACTTTTTGGCTCGAGCTTTTTATCCGGCTTGAAGAAATAATAATAATAAAATACAATTTCTATAAAGCTTACCGCGGATGGAGGATTGATTGTTTTTATGTAAACAACTCAATGCATGTGCGTTTGTGTATTCGAATCTTATTTGACATGGATTTTTCTAAGTGTATAAAGTTATGACAGCGGCAAATTACTGTCAAAAATTTCTCATGTCCGTAGATTTTGTATGGCGCATACTTAAATAAGCAACGCTGAGCGTCGAAAAATTCCAGTTTGACAGTGTATTAAGAAGTATAGTTGGCTGCAGAAAACGAAAAAATTGTAATCTTCTACCATATAAAAATAAGTCGTGTTTTCCTCCCTGACGCTATAACTCCAGAACGCACGAACCGATTTCCACCGTTTTGCATTCGTTGGAAAGGTCTCGAACTCCGTGAGGTTTACAGCAAAGAAAATTCAGGAAAAATTTCAACAGAAAAGCGAGAAAATCTTTTTTTACATACAGCGCCATCTCTGATACATAGCAATGTATGTACTACAAAACATTATTTTAAGTAGATGGTGCCGGTGCCTGATACATTCTTTGACAGCTACTCATTGTTCTCTGCACAGTTAATTTCATGTGACAAACCGGTATTGTGTTCACTGTGAAATTGTGAAAAAAATAAGTTATTCGTTTCCTACCATTTCAATTGGAAAACAAAAAAATAACGTGTATTGTGCAAATTTTTATTCAATTTCAACAGCAGGCATTTAAGGTGGTAAGTTGAACTGTGTAAATTATGTGGATCGTACATTTGAGGTTAAATTCACCATTCTGTCCATAGTCCAAAAGCCTAGAGGACGACGTGCGAATATCGGCCGCCGCACAAGATATGCAAGCCAGCAACAAGAATACACTTAAGCGAAGAAAGACAATGCCCGATTGAGACAACGCGTGAGGACACGAAGATCATTGGCATCATACAATCGCTTGGCATTCCATGATGTTCCCACTGCGAACTACAGTGATGATGAAAATTTAGATATTGGACCAATGACGACTATATGCCGATATTGCAATGCGTTAAAGTTCAAAAGATAAACGTCTGGATTGTGCTGCGCAAGTGGAAAAGTCAATTTGGATCCATTACATACACCACCACAGCCACTGAAACCATTATTCGATGGAAGTGATCCGGATTCCAGCCATTTTCCTCAATACATCCTTGAATACAATAACTGCTTTCGCATGACTTCCTTTGGAGCTAATGTCATTCGAAAAGGCGGCTTCATGTCGACTTGCAAGGTAAAAGATACAACACACATAACCAATCACTCACACCAACACAATGAATTGCAACACATAACAACTACATGTACACCACACACTACACCATCACACGATCAGAAGTTACACCGTATTCTTCAACAAATGATTGTTTGCAATTACAGATACAAGGATAAATACATATATAATTTGCATGGTTCAATGGTGCCAACACCAGATGAACCGCATTAATTTCTGCAAATATATATCATTTCGTCGATGGTGGATCAGCTGAATGTGCATTTTGGCCACTATTCGATCAAGATGTGACATAGCTTTGGCGTTAGCATCATCTGGAATTGCGGCGACTCTTTTAGATGGCGGTCGTACTGCACATTCTGCGCTTAAGTTCCCCCTAAATTTGAACACAATTGATACTCCAACATGCAATATTTCCCGATACAGTGCAATGGGAAAATTGTTGATGCAATGTAAGCTCATTGTTTGGGATGAGTGCACAATTGCACATAAGAAATCACTTGAAGCACTTAACTTCACACTGAAGGATCTTCGGCGAAATAACAACATCTTTGGCGGCTTGATGATATTGTTGGCAGGCGATTTCAGGCAGACATTGCCAGTAATTCCCCGTGGAACGCCTGCAGATGAATTGAATGCTTGCCTGAAGGCATCACCTTAATGGAATAACGTAAAAACATTATCGCTAACCACTAATATGAGAGTTCAACGTCAAAATGATCAAAGTGCCGCACAATTTTGCAAACAATTGTTAGCTGTTGGAAATGGAAAAGTCCCAGATGATGCGACATCTGGATTAATGACTCTTACCAACGACTTTTGCCGATTTGTAGACTCTCAATTAGCTCTTATTGAAAATGTTTTCCCAAACATTAGTGAGAATTATCAGAATTATGCTTGGTTAAGTCAACGGGCAATTCTTGCGGCAAAAAATAATGATGTACACACACTGAATTTCACCATTCAATTAAAAATTGCTGGCGATATGGTGACATATAAATCCGTTGATTCCATAACAAATCCCGATGATGTAGTAAATTATCCAACGGAGTTTTGGAGCTACCAGGATTTCCACTACATAACTTGCAACTCAAAGTCGGTACAGTTATTGTGATATTGTGTAATTTTAATCTAGCGCGACTTTGCAACGGTACTCGACTTTTGGTAAAAAGACTTATGCCGAATTTAATTGAGGCAACCATTATTAACGGAATACCGAATACCAATGATTCCGACTGATCTTCCGTTTGACTTCAAACGATTGCAATTTCCAGTTCGCCTTGCGTTCGCAATGACAATTAACAAGTCGCAAGGCCAATCGCTTAGTGTTTGCCGGATAAATTTAGAAAATCATTGTTTTTCACACGGGTAGTTATATAGTACGTTGCGTGTTCACGAGTTAGGAAACCATCCGTTTTGTTTGTGTTAACGTCAGACCAAAAAACAAAAAATGTGGTTTACCAAAGAGCACTTCAATGAAACGGATAATTTACGGACATGTATAACGCTTCGATTCAGTATTTACTTTGGATTCAATTTCATTTACTTAGAGAAGTTCAACTAAATAACACTTCATTTTTGTAATCGAAATGAATTCATTACTGTTGTGAAAAATTATCCTTTTCATAACATAAAACGAAGCCATCTTGTGGCGAAACGGAGTTGCTCCATAAAACAAATAGATAGAAATTAATTTGTTTTGCATTTATGTAATTTCTATTGTACTAATCATAGGATTTAAGTGAGAATTTGCCGTAAAGTTGCCGTTTATTTAGGGATATCACTTCGGCGTTAATGCTTAGTGGTAAAAAATGCACCGCTCAAAACTGGTGTATTTGGGTACTCCAATAATAGCGGCCATCACACATGTGCGTTCGATCGGTATGTGTAAACATGCGGTTTACTCGTGTATGGGCTTGTTCGCGTACCGATCCATGTTCGCGAAAATGTTTGATTCTTTACGATCGGTGCGCGAACATGTTTATCGTGTATGGCGTTGTGAGCGCACAAAATCTCATTTCTCTCGTGTCGCCGAGCAGTGAAGATCGCGGACAATTGCAAGTGTTAAGGGGAGAGACTGCTTTAGAAGCTTCAAAAAATCGATTTTTTTTGAGGATTTTTTTGGGAGGAAAAGAAATAATTGATTCAAGCGAAATTTCTAGGCTTTATAGTCATATATTTGAACATCTTTCACAAATTTTTTTAATACGAAATCTTTGATATTCTGCCTTTAGGAAGCAATTACCTGATGCATCTCGCATATGCATTTATCAGGAACAAAAAATTCAAAGAGATTCATGTTTTTTAATAACTTATCTTCTAGTTAAACTAAGAAAATTCCAAAAAAAATTTACTTTATTTTGTTTAAAAATATGTTTATATATATGTTGTAGTTTTTTTAGTTTAAATAGAAGATAATTTTATGCCAAAGATAATAAACTTTTTAAACCGAGAAATCGCGCTTTTCGCTTTTTGCCCAAGCGCTCATATACTTGTATGTACATATCTGTCTGACGCTCGGACACTATTTCCCTTCTAGCTTGGACAATATTTCGAGTTCCAATCTATAACTTTGTTTGTTGTTAGATAATTTTTAAAGAGATTTAAGCGATTGTTTGAATAATAATAAATAATAAAGATTTCGTATCTGAATTTATTGATCTTATAAAAAAATTAATTGGCAATTTGGCAAACGAAAAGTTTTAAATATAAAAATAAAATTGAGAAAAATAAAAGTTGGAATAACTTATTAATGAAATACAAAGAAATAGATAAAAGTGCTGCATTAGAAATAAATTCGAAGAAATGTTCCGCTTGCCTGTCGCACATGTTAACTGTGTGAAGAACGAACGCAAAATGGATTTGTGTGTCGTGTATGGGCAAACGAATTCACACAGATCGAACGCACAAGTATGCCCGTCTATGTCCTCTTTAAGTGTTGCCTTTGGCCCCTACGCTTATGTTGAAAACACCACATATGTACAATAATGTTGTTATATTGTATGTTGAATATTTGTACGGAGAATAGAAATTTGTTTCACAAAATCATCTAATTCTGATTATTGTCAAAAAGATATTATATATATTAAGATTGCGCCCTGAAATTAATATTTTAAATAACAAAATAATATAATAATAATAAATAAAAAAAGCTAAGATTTACAATAACTATAAGATATACTTGTGTTAAAAAGTACTTAATTTCGAATTTATTTATTTTATTTTATTTATTATTTTTATATATTTTACGTTCTACGTTTAGTTTTACTGAATATATGTATTACTCCATAATAATTCAATAAATATGGCTGCTATAATAATAGCAAATAACTATTTGATGGGTCACAATGAGTCATGTGAAGACTTACATATATAGTATAAATATCCTTTTTTTCGCATGCATGAATTTTGAAATTTAATAGTTTGTGTATATATAGTTAAAATATATTACTATCAACAATATATCGTCACCTGAAATGCAAAATAACGTATCATCAAAAAATTCGAAATTGAGTGTCTTATTGATTACGCTTCACTACATCAAATTATATACGTAATATTAAATATGTTCAACATTTTCTGGTTCTGCGGTCATATATAAACCAGTTTTTACCAATATTAATATTTTGTTTCACTCATGTTCCATTTTATTCCGTGTTTCATTCATGCCACTGTAAATTTCTGAAAATGTTGTTACGTTAATTTGCATTTCAAGTGACGATATGTATAAAAAAATTAACTTTCAAAATTCGTGCATACGAAAAAAGATAAAAAGCTAAAATAATACCGACTAAGGATTTTTTAATCTTGAAACTAAGATTTTTTGCTATTGGTTTTATTATTGACAATTGAATTTATTCGATTTTTTTTCAGCTTCTTCATGACCGGCTATTTGCCTGTTGGTTTCGAGTTCGCCGCAGAACTTACATATCCTGAACCAGAAGGTACTTCGTCGGGTTTGCTTAATGCAGCTGCCCAAGTATTTGGTATTGGATTCACGTCTCTATATTCAGAATTATTCTATACCTACGGAGATATTCCAGCCGATGTTTTTATGTCTATTATGTTAGTGTTAGGCACATTAATTACTGGGTTCATAAAACCGGATTTGAGAAGGCAAAATGCAAATCAAGAAAATGCAGCGCCAGAATTCACAGTTTCCGCCGAATCAGTGCAAGTGCAGTCTTCAGACGTTATCATCATCCCATCTGAGAAGCTAAAGGAAATTAGTACGTAGAAATATTTATTTGCTTTTATTATATAATGGTAAACCAGCACCTGAAGTTGATCTTCACATATTTGCAAGCTTTAACGTTATATTTGTTCGTCTTTCAAAAAGACAAATTTTAAATGAAAGGATATGTCTGTTCCGAAATATAAACGAGTAAAATGTATGTATATTTGTTTGTAGGTTTAATGCATATTTAAGTGTTAAATTAGTTTTAAAATAAAAATAATAGAACAGATTAAATATTGGTTGATAATGATATTATTAGTAAAACACCTTTGTTTTTTTTGGCAATTCGACGACATTTTCTCTTCAGCGAGCATACTTTTGAAATCTGAGAACAGGAAATAGTCGCTAAGGACCAGATCTGAAGAATATGATGGAAATTCATGGAATTTTTCCATCGTTTTCATAGACTTGTAACATGGTGCCTTGTCTTAGCGAAAGAGCACTTTCATTTTCTACAAATGCGTCCGTTTCTCGACGATTTTATCCTTCACACGGCCCAATAACGCTATGTAATAGTCGCTGTTGATGGTCTTACCTTTTTTGGTTTTTCGTCGATAACAAGCTCTTTTGGGCATTCAACGTTTTCGCTGTTCATTTCACCACGTCTGAACTTAGCATACCAACCCTTGATGGCTGATTTTTCTGGAGCAGTCTCTAGAAACTCGCCGTCAAGCCAAGTTTTTGCTTCAACTGTATCCCTTCATCATTATTTTATCAACACGAGAAATTTATTTTTGTCACTTTTTTTCACAATAACAAAAGTCGTTTTACGCAAAATGATATACATAATTTACAAACTAATAATCCGTCAGGTAACAAATTTTGCACCCGCCTTTAGAAGGTTAAGGCTGATATGGATTTAATTCTAGTAGCGCCAAGGAGAGGAGTTCATTAGTTCCTTAATGGGAAGCATGCGGACCTCCCTATGCAAATGTTTAACCGTTAACCGAAGACATCCAGAAATATCCTGTAATTGTCCGGAGTCTAATGTTTTAACACGACTGAAGCTTCTTCGTCTGCGTTTCACTACATCAAGGAGAACATACATAGTAAGGGTGCGGCATAGTTTATGACCGCTCGACTGATTACCTTGTGCCAACAACCTTACTTTGTCTTTTTCTCACGAGCTGCCCGCTGCCGACTTGAGGATATTGTTGCGGCTATGTACTTTGGCAGTTATCGCGAACGTATGAAGGGAATAGGAGCACACGTAGCGATAAAGTTCGGATATATAGCCGCTTATTTTTAGGCATATGTATGCAAAATGTGGAAGCTAAACAGCAATTAGAAGGGACACCACCCTTCTAAACCTAGCGGTTTAATTCTTCTTAATTTAGAATTTTGACCTAAAAATGAACAATTCGATAGCATCTAACTAGTAGCGTTGTATGATTGACTTTATCAAAAGCTTCTGACAAGTCCAACGTTACGAAGATCGTCCTCTCACAGGGTGGTTTTTAATTCATGTTATGAACTATCTAGCGTTGTATGATTGACTTTATCAAAAGCTTCTGACAAGTCCAACGTTACGAAGATCGTCCTCTCACAGGGTGGTTTTTAATTCATGTTATGAACTATCTAGGCGTTTATGACGCTAAATGCTGTGCACTTTGTGAAATCCATATTGAAGGTCTATTAGACTCAGGTGGTAAGTGAAGGCCTCAAGTACCATCACTACTGGGGCAATGCGAGTTATCGGACGATAAGACTCCCCTTGGTTGGCGCTTTTCCTAGATTTCATAAGATGGGCCACCAAAGGATTTTCATTAAGGTAGGTGCAATGTGAACTGCGGGTCAAAATAATTTGCGCACTTCTTTAGGAGGCATGGCCATCGGATAGAATTTCAAGCCAATCGACATAACTCTTCGAATAAGACAAGTACTTGACAGTAGTCCAAGTTGATATAAATTATTCGGGTTTCACAGGAATCGGCTTGACATAAGATGTCGCGTTCGTTTGCTAGAACAGCTGCTTCACGCGGCTGGGAAATTGATACGGAGGTCCACAATTCTTCCAGACGGAAAAAATAAGCGGTAACTTCTCCAATCACCTTGCGGATTTCATGTTTGCAAACGATTACGTCCGTAGGAATGCGTAGCGCGGTGAAAGTGTTCTCATTAAATTCTGTGAAGTCAACCCAGTTCGCTTTTGTTAAACAAGGTGCGGTTGTCCAGAGAGTCTGATGCGAAGGTTAGCATAGATCGCCAGGTTATGCTATTTATCAAACCACCTCTAGGGATGATAACATCCGGTGAGCTATTGCAAATGCCCATAATTCTGGTAAGGTCTTTGCATTTATTATGCAGAATTTCGAATGGTCTATCTATTCCGCAAACTCCGTCCCACTACGATCATAAAACATGCACGAATGCCAAAGATCGTGGTGCGAATTAAATTAGTACCAAACGGATTTCACCACTAAATACCTCTGTTCGGGTGATATCCTGATGGACAACAAGTTACTGGGGTATGAATATGTACATATACATATGTACGTATTAGATTTTTCGAACTCGACATAGCGACTACGACCGCCTTTATTCCAAAAAAATAAACAAAACAAGAAAACAAGTCGTGAGGAAAAAAATGTGTAATGATATGTATATATGTATGTATATGATATGCTTACATTATACAGTACAAGTGCATTTCAAGAAGTGTGACACTAACAAACGACGAAAAAGGTGTATTTTCGTTTTACTTTGTCTGCACAACGATTTGAAAGCATTCACTTTATATATATCCAAAAATGCATAAATTTACCGGAAGGAAAATGTGATCAATGATAAAGGTAACATCTCCAATAATATATCAACGTATGATTTTTGTTAATTAAAATATTTTTTATATAGTATGTTTTAAAAGGCATACGTTATTTTATAAACACTTTATATATAAGATAAAAAGAATTTATAGTTATAAACATTAATTTTATTAATTATTAATATAAATAAGTTCATACATATAAAATAGTGTAAGTTATACATATATCCGAATATGTGTGACAAATAATATACGATTCAATACTAAACGATTTAAAACAGCAAAGGACAAATAGCTATTTTCATAAAATTAAATGTAGATAATTTGTTAGTTTTTCGACATTTTTAGATAAGCAGTACGTAGCAGCAATATAAAAATTTTCTTTATACGAAATATAAAGATAGAAATATATAATCATAATATACTATACTATTTACCTATTCAAATAGTAGAAAACTTAACTGTGTGTTTAAAAAGTAAAAGTGCATAACACCATTTAAAATCCTCCGCAATATACATATTTTATATTTTTTATAATAATTGTAGCACTAGTATTACCAAATTGAATCCGATCTTTTCTATTTACTTTTGATTAAACATTTTAAAGTAGACCTCGGAAAAAGTAATAAAATAAAATATATGAACGAAAATTGATATCCTCAAAATTTATATTCTAATAAATATTTATGATTCGTAATTTGAAGTCAACAATTACTAGTTGATGATATATCATCACTGCGGCGGTCCCCAAGCGCGCAGCAATAGTAAGACTTTATTGAAGTAAGCACACCAAAGTTCTCGCTCTTCTTTCGTATCAGCTGAAAGCAGGTATCTTACAATTGTGTTGCGGCCATTTGGAACAATAATGAGTGATTCTACGTCTGTTTCTTTTGCGGGTCGCTCGAATTCGAGCATCATTGTGTTAAGACGGGCACATATGTCACGAGGCGCTACGGTTACTTTCTGTGTATGACAAGCATACAAATCGATGGTGCCGATAGGCGTTTTTTTACGCTCATCATCTGGGTACTTCCAATAATTAAGTACACTTCCATTTAAATAACACCAGCGTCGATGCCAAGCCCCGAAACCAGAAATGTCTTCAAACATCGTTAGAAAGCCGCGATGTTCAACCAAAACAGATAATTCACAATTAGCTTTCATATGCACAACTCCTTCCAATGGACTTACACCAAGAATCTATATTGTAATTTTAATAAAAGCAGAAATGAGAAAAATATTGCAACAATACAAATCAGACATACTTGTGTTAGGGTCCATGAGGTCCGCTGTATCTCACGTAAAGAAAATATGGCAAAACCATATTGCACCAATGCCGGCGTGCGCACGACGTTTGGCCCCGCAGGGCTTTGTACTGGAGGCATAACTAATCGATTTTCACTACCCTTCTTTTTAGGGGTTTTTATGCCACACTTTTTATTCAAATTAATATGATATTTTACTTCGTGAGGCAAAACTTCTCGCTGGGCAGTCATACCGTAAATTTCTAGGGTAATCTAGATGTTGACATAGCAAAGACATGGATAAAATAATTTACAATTTTAACAATGAATGCCAATCATACAACATACCCTAAAATCTGCATAAACGTTATTCATTATCAAAACATCAGGGAATTTAACGGCCAGCAGGCCAGGAAGAGTAGGTACTGTCTTTGTGGCCAAAACATATTCATTGTACTTTAGTAAACAAACCAAATGATGGCCGGAAATGGTATCCGCAGCTAGTTTGCGTATGTAGTCTTGTCGTAATGGTATAGTTATTTCTTTAACTGTAAGGCGTCCTTTATCTCGTAAAGAACCTGTTGGGCGCAAGCACTTCTCTACTCGTAAACGTTGTACTTCATCTAAACAGGCCTGACGGCGATGAGCTGTAAATGAGAACATTTTTAAATATTCTTAAAAATTACAAAATAAAAAATAGCTACAACAGCAACTAACTTACTTGCTACAAGTAAATGCCGCTCGCCCTCAACCGACTCAGTTGATCCCGAAAATTCAATAGTAGCAGCACATAAGTTCAATGCTTGACTTGTTTGTGCAATCACCGTCTGCTGTTTACATACTTCGTCCAGTAGTTTTTTGATTTTTTCTTCCACTAAGTGAGTATCATCTGTATCTATTTCGTCTTGTAAACTATTGACTTGTGTCTCAACTTCCTCAACAAGGTAGGTTTCATCGTTTTTGACTTCTTTTATATCATTTTTATGCTCAATTTTCAGTGCTGCAGGGGTAGCGTTACTGATGTCGGAGCGTAAGATCTTCCTTTCTTTACTCACCTTTCGAATTGGAGTAGAATTAGCGCTCTGTAAGGAAAGTAAATGGTAAGATTATGAATATATTTTAGTAAGTGTTCCTTGCCCATGCAAGAATGACCCTATATTTCTAGGAAAATAAAAAAATATATAATCACATTATCGCTCTGTTGGCGTCTGTAAAAACTGACTGTATGTACCAAGGTGACCATATTGTTCTCGTTTTCGCGATTGATACTCAATTCAGATTTCACCGGTTGTGTCGCGTACAAAGAGGTTGCTGAATTTGGAATTGGTGATATCTTATTTGCTTCTGTTGCAATTTTATAATTTTCGTCTTTTTTTGATGATTTATGAAAAGAAAAGCTATTGGAAGCAGTTGTCCCTTTGTTCTAAAGATTAAACAATTTATTAAATAAAAACGTTGATTATTGGAAAATACTTACTTCTTTTGACAGATGAATTATACTTTCAGATTCATTCGCATAATCACAGCTTCCCTGTGTATCGTCATCAATGCCATCTTCTTCCAAAGCCTCATCTAAGTAATCGTTAATACCCAATGAAGTGTCAGAAGAATTCAATGAGCTATCTTCACAGCCAAAATATTCGTTATCACCACAAGTTTTCTGCTATTTCAATAGACGAACTTTAACTTAAAGCTTTTATAATAATTTATTTTTGTCAAAATACAAACCTCCATTTGTTTGTTTTGTTGTTGTTTTTGTTGGTGATCGTCATTCTTTTGTACAGCATGCATTATCTCACGCCCCAAACTAATGTTGCAGATGTCTATGCTGCTGTCATCTGCCTCCTCTGAATACATGTCACTATAAGTAATAACATAATATTATGAATAGAAAAGAAATGCAAAATTTCAATTTAACTAAAGTTTATTAGTTGACAATTATATTGAGCCTATTTTGTATTAAATTATTAGCTAATCTTTGTAAAGATAACTTTTTAGTTATCTGATGTTCATTCAATACACATCAAACATAGCAAACATGAATAAAGACGATCAGCCCACCTTCCATCTCCATTCATACTATCTAAGTCGCTAGTTTCATGTTTTTTAGTTAGCATCTGACCATGTTCATCTGCGGTACTCTGGTCAGACATAATTGCAGTAGTGGCACCACTGCCTCTATTCGATTCCGATGCCAAGTTTCTCAATTCCAAATCTGATAGTGCCGGATACAAACTACTTACAGCAGTTTTGCGTGCGCGTTTGCTTTCCTCGTCAGTAACTTCGCTAGCTGCAAAAAAAAGAGGATAGCAATTTTCAGTTTTATAGAAATGAAATGAGATCAAAAATTAATGTTCTCACGAGAATGCCGTTTGTTTTTCATAGTTAAACTTTCTTTGGGCATCGGAGGTGGTGGTGGTGGTGACGTAGGATGTGCGATAGTGGTATTTTTCGTATTATCAAAATTAAGCGATGTTTCCTTAGTTCCAGATGACTCCAATATGTTCTCTTTGCTTTCATTTATATATTTTTGTTTGTGAAATCGATTTGCAATAACTTGCATATCATTTTTACGTTGCTTTTGTATATCAGATTTTATTTTGCTCTCTGCCATGGTACATGTGTTTGAAACAAGCGCAGCTACTTTTTCACGCAATTTACTTTCGTTGCTGGGTTTCGATGTTTTCAAATTTAAATTTCCATTAGTAAACAAAACGTCGGCATTAGTTGCTGTAACATATAAAATAATTATTATATATTATATATTATTATCTTCTTTTGTCACCTTTGGCACCATCTCCTTTATGTTGCACAGTGTGCTCATTCTGAATTTTGCTTATAGGCGGAGCCATTCCGAGAGCAGCTTTCGGAATAAGGGCTTCCCCTTTATTCCGTTCAAATAATTGCATACGTTCCTTGAGCGATAATTCTGTCGGATCTTTTTGTGGCTTTTGTGCTTCTTGACAAGCGCTAACTTTTTTCTCAAAAGCAGCCGTTCGTCCAGAAACTAAACCAATATTAACATTTGTGAATTTTCGTTCCTTATGGTCAATCATATTACATTTATCCTCCAAAATTTTTGAAAATGTGCTGGCCAACTTAGCCACTTTAGGCTGATGTGCAGCATTTTTTACATCATCATCTCCTTGTTTTTCTGTCGACTTACTTTTTTCATCTTTTGTGTAGTCATAAGCAAGTTTCACAACAGATGATTTACGTCTTTGAAATCCCTGGGCTTCAAGTGAATTAAACAGCAGGGGATCCCATGTCAATTGTTTTGTATTACAGGGCGGTTGTGTGGTATTCCCTGGTTTTTTTTCCTTCGTTGACAAATTCTCTGTTAGTGTGTTTTCGTGTCCCTCTTTATATGCATTGTTTGATAATTTCGTACCTTGTAAAGTAGCTATCGGTACATTTGAAATTTTTCTACTTGGTAAATCTGGCTTAGGTGGCGGTAGTGAACTAAGTGGATGCGGGTCGTGATGAGTGGTGTCATCTTCCCACTGATTGATAGAACTCGCAAGTTCGACTAATTTTCCTAAACGTTGTTTGGAACGTTTAGTACTTTTCCCATCACATTCATCAACAGGAGAATCAGAATGGAAATCCCCCTCGGTTCGGTGTATTGGCGATGAAAGGTCATTGGGGTTGGCATAAAGTGCACCAAGGCGCTGTAAACGACTTCGTGAAGTATCTCGTATTTTAGATGTCGTTTGTTCCAATGCTGTTTTAATGTGGCTGACATCATTATTGACAATATCTTGCTCTTCTACTTGAACTTCAACCTAATAAAAAAATTTCAATATTCAATAATTTTCGTAGATCTTTATCAAATTACCTCCATGTTTTTATTTGTCACTATATTGATTTCAATTCCTAAATCCATATTTTGCTTATTCACCGCCGAAAACTGACGATGAACTTTTTGCTCCGTATTCGACAAACTCGCAGTATTATTAACAACCTTTTCAATAACTTCCAACTTATTGCAATTTAAACCACTTTCATTTTTTGCGCTGGTTCCTTTACGTGATGTAGCTTGCAAAGATGCCGCTACAGCAGGCTGAACAGTTATCTGCTGTGTTTGGAATGTTTGTTTTTGTTGAGTTCTACTTTCCACATCACCGACTTCGACGGATTTGGCAATATTAAACTCTCTGGCACTCTCGATAAGAGGATGTTTACTTGCCTTACTTATACCTAAAAGTCTACTACGTTGTTCTGCCTTTTCAAGAATTCGCTAAAGTTGTGCATTTATGTACAATTTAAAATAATTAGTTATTGAAACTCTATACACACATACATTTTTACTTTAATACACACGAGTAACGTACCTGGGTAAAAGGATCCATTTCTCGTATAACTTTAATTATTCAAATCAAAATAATTGTTATTTCACAAATGCCACCAATTACAGTATCTTTGCTATCCACCACAAGTTTATTCCTGCTGATGATTCTTTGTTTGATTAAAATATCTTAGCAAACGTAATAAATCCAACCGAAGCTTATTAAAATCGACGTTGATGATTACTGCTGACGGCTTTTTGAATTATACCTATTCAGCAGAATTCAGCAAACCAACTTTCTTCTGAATTACAAAGGTTGCCAAGCGTGTCATTCAGAAAACTTTAGTGTTTTTTTAATGAAAATTATTTTTATGAAATAATATCAATTGAACACCAAAAGTCTCTTTATAGATAGCTTCTCACTTATCTATGAAACACGTTATCCTTTTGAATACGAAATAGTCTTTATATGCAGAGCACGTAATGATAATTGAAGTTAAAATTGAACAAACGTTCCTCAATATGCGTATCTTCCATTTTTAACTCTGCTTGCTCCGACTACTAGTTTTATTATTTTCATTATAATGGAACTATTAAACCACTTGTACGTATTATTAGGCGCTTAATAAACAAATTCACTGATGTCAGAACAAGAGTCGATTGAGAATTATAATCGTTTCACCAACAATAGTTATCGATATTTAATAAAAAATTACCCTGGACATCTGCAATAATCAGCTGTTTGATGCTAGTTTTAATAGGAAGGGTAACGAAATTAGATTAAAATTAAAAATGTGTTCGCCGTTTGTTCGTCGCTTTTCCATATTTGCATTGAGAAGGACTCAGCAAAAAAATGCACTAGGTGGGAATAGTTTGGTGAATAAGGTGGCAATTACGAACGACGGGGCCGTTTGTGTTGCATGGCATCCTGAGGCAGATTTTCCATATGAATGTTCCAAACCAATCCCATATGCCACCAATGACCAGAATAAAACATTAATCGCAGACAAACGCAATGAAAATACAATTAGTGCTTTCAAAACAAAAACACCGGAAATAGCTCGTCAGGAGCTTATGCAACTCACTTTTACTACAAAGCATCGTTGGTTCCCAAGATCACGCGATAAGCGTGCTAAACGTACACCAATGGACCGGCCTTATTTGTAATAAATCTTATAATTTAAGTTATTTGCTTTATTATTCAAATATATGGTACCAAAAATGTCTATTCTACACGACGTTTTTTTAATATGCTACCTAATATTGCCGATATGGTTGGCAGCTCAATATTAGTTTGCTGACCAGTTGTTTGTTTCGTTTGTGCGAGGTTGCGGTGTTGAGGGAATGTGGGCATCAATTTTGGGTCACACGCTGTAAACGAAATTTCGCATTTTATTTGATAAATAAACTCTTAAATCATAATTACGCAATGGTGGTTCCTTAAAATAGCTGCTCTGCAAACATTCTTCGGCCGTAGCACGTTTTTTGGGATCATACATGAATAGGAAGTTTAAGAGTCGTAATCCGGCTGCAGTCAAATATTGAAATTTTGGTTTTAAATTATTATAAGGTTGTTGTTTTAGTGTGAAATTTTCAAGTGCCGGCATTTTAAGAAATTCAGGCCAAATGTTTTCTGATGGAGTCCCAAGCAAATCTGTTATCAAATCTAATTGCCCAAGTTCTGTATTACCAGGTAGCAGCGGCTTATGAGACAATAGTTCACCTAGGATGCACCCGACAGCCCACATATCCACAGCTGTTGTTTGGATTGGCGATCCCAATAATAATTCTGGTGAACGGTACCACAGAGTTACTACTTGTGGTGTCATAGTTGTAGATGGTTCACCATAAAGCCTAGCAAGACCAAAGTCAGCTATGTAAATAATTTAAAATTATAATTTAGCGCGATTATAACGACATACATATATACCTATTTTAACACACCCCTTGTCAGTCATTAATAAGTTAGACACTTTTAAGTCACGATGGATTATATATCTGGAATGCATATACTCCAATCCATGCAAAACTTGTAAAATAATACATTTAACTTCCGACTCTGAAAAAGGCTGCACCATATTGTCGAGTAATGATGCCAAGTCCTGTTCACAGTACTCCATTACAAGAAATATGCTTTTCGAAAGTTTAATAAATAAGTATAATTTTAATATTTTAGAAAATATTTACCTTTCTAAGCTTTTGCCTACTACTACATCAATGAGATTTACAATATTTTCATGGTTACAAGCTTTCAGAATCATTATTTCTCGTAATCCGCTGATAGGTAAACCATCTTTTTCTTGATCCATTCGTACTTTTTTTAAAGCAACTATACTATTTGTTCGAGAATCTCTGGCCCGATCTGTGAATCAACATTCAAAGAGCACATTCTTCTATTTACATGTTTATTATACTTACAAACTATACCGTATGTGCCTTCTCCAATGCGATTTAATTTTTCAAAATCAGTAACTGCACGACATCGTCCATGCTGCATAAAAGATCGCGTTGTTATCATGCATAAATTAAAATAAAATATAAACAAACCACATCGCAATCCTTTATGTCAATCGGTTCCCCGCTTTTTATAGACATCAAGTAACCTTTTCTGGTTACCGGAGCTTGAGGATCTGAGGATTTTATGTGCTCGACAGCTTCTGACATCTTACTTGGTTTTGTAATTAAAGATAAATCTATTGACAATAAGTGTTTACAATAAAACAATATATATATATATATATTTATACTTTTTTGTTGACTACTTCCAAATAACTAAAGATCTACGTATGTACAAAAATTTACTCTTACAGGGCATCTCGGCAGTCAATATATGATTTCTAAAAGTCTGTATAGCTGGCAACATTGCTAACGGGGCATCTCGGCAAGCAAAAATTTATTGTATACTAACTGTATTGCTTTGCGTATTGCCTGTGGAGACTCCATATTGCTTATGGAATACATATAATTAAATAGGTTAACAATTAACATTAAAATATTAATCATACATATACATGAATATGTAGCTAATTACTATCTTTCATGGTTTGCCAAAATAAATTACAGTTTACGCAACAAAACATAAGACCCTGGCATTTCATCTTTCCTACATTTATACAACCAAAAATATGTTTATAAGTACATGTTGCCGCTCCGAATTTTCTGTAGAAATATTAAAATGACAGTTCAAGATAAATATTTAGACATTTATTGATAAATATTATGTAAATTACTATATACATCGGCAATATTGCTTCCAATACGGATATTTAGAAATCATATATGTATGCCTGTCGATATGCCCCGCTAAGGAACACAAAGAATTTAACCGAATCTCGGTTAATTAAAGGGTGATTTGATCGATAGTTAGCTTGCAGGGAATGTATGAAATCAAGACCTCATAAATAAGTTTTGTAGCATAGCATAAAGTTTAAACTATAAAATACACTGATTTTAATGCGGTGATGTAAACTATTTGATTATTTAGTTACATGTACATATGACTGTACAATGTATTGTAGTCTACAAAATCTTTACAGAAAGAATACTTTCTTTAATAAATTTGTACGTCTTACTTTAATTGATATTAACGCTAATATTGTGTATATTATTAACGACTTATAATTGCAAAATTTGTACAAAATACCTTATACATACATATACATATAAAAATAAATTGAATTTTTGTCTGAAATTAAAATTTTGTTTGAATGTTTGCATGAAATGAAAAATGGCCTGAACCACTTTGAAGGTAATCCTACAACTCACTTACAGAGCGTAAATTAAAAAACAAATTCATTACTTGCTTATAACAGAGAATGTTAAATTTAAACAAAGAATGTTATTTAACATTTAGCTAAGCTGCAACACACTGATAAGGGCGTGAGTTATAGAGTGAATAATAAACAAAAACAACATTATTTTTGCAACTCTTTTAAAGGATGGAAAAACTGCTCATTCATCTTTTAAACTTCCGTTATCCATAAATTTTGAACAATAATCAATATGTTCTATCCACAAAAATGAGCAACTTGGTTAACTATTTCAAGACGCCTGATTGAGTATGTGGGATGAAGTGATTTTTCACAGCAACTCCTTAAGCTTGGGCAAGTAATTTTTTCCACTACAAACTTAAGCAGCAAGTGTAATATTCTTATATATGAGTCTCTAGGCCAAATAGTTACGAAATTTCCATAGGTGCAGTATCGAGAATTTGCACGAAAAGGAATTTCAATGGTTGTGTTCTTAGGCCAATAGTGTCACCCAGGTATGACAGTGTCAACGAAATAAACTACTCATTACCTCTAGGAGTTTTTGAATTCATTAAACCTCAAACCTTCTAGACTGCCTACACATGAATTGGCTTTCAAAATTGGATTTCCACTTATGCTTATGAGGAATTTAAGTCCTCCAAGCTTGCGCAACGGGACTATGCTGCTTATTAAGAAATTGAAGGATTTGATTGTAGCAACCAACCCCAGCAGCAGGTCAACTAGCTCATATACCGAAGATTCCAAGTGATCTGCCAATCTCATTTAAACGGATTCAATTTCCGGTGAAAACATCTTTCGCTCTAATTATAAACAAGTCCCAAGGCCAGACTTTCGAATTAGTAGGAATTGACCTACGAAAAGAATGTTTTACTCATGGCCAACTTTATGTTGGTCTATCGCAGATCGGAGGTCCTGAAAATCAATTTATATTGCTGCCATAAAATAAATTAACATCAAATATCGTTTACAGGGAAGCTCTGATTCAATAAATTATTTTGCACGGGCAGAGAAAGTAAAATATATGTAAGTTAGCACCGCACACATTTAAAAAGTATCATATGAAGCAATAATATCATATGATACAAAGCAAAGTAGCAAATTCCATATCGGTTGCAGCGGCAAACATAGATTTAGAGTTAAGTGTAATTATTCGAAAACTTCAGTTCTTCCACAGAATTCAATAAAGGAGCATAGCACCCAAATAAAGGAGCATTGCTCCCAAAAAAGAAGTAAAGCTCCCGAAAAATATTTGAAAAAAAAGTCGGGTGAGGCTGTGCCGGGGCACACGGCCGTTGGTTTTAACCTGAAACGTCTATGTTGGCGAATCGCTGTTTTAAGTATTTTAATACTGTTTCACTTTCTTTCGAACCAAAGTCGATCACAAACGCTGCAAGATAAACCAAACGGATTGGCTTCAAATACCGTTTTGAAGCGTTTGTCCGCAGAACGCCAATGATTTTGCATTGCTTCACTTCTACTGATATTGACATCTCTCAGTTCCGTGGCAGACCCAATAGATATATTGATCGTCTGTTCATTCGTTTCGTCCATAAGGAGAGGTATTCCAGTATTGGAGGTACTCGCGAGGTCGGCGGTAGCAGCTTTGCACGTTTTCGAAACCGCTCGCTCGCTCGGCGCCGGACATTGGGGTACCTATGCGTGGCCCATAGGCCTCTCTTTGTAACTTATAGCCGTAATTTATATTACTGGCTGGCTCTTGCACGAGTTGAGGCCGGCATAGCAAAAGTTTATATATTTATTATCACTTTCTATTTTAAATATAAATACTGTCCATATTACACTTATTTTTGTATAAATCAATCGGCTTAAATAAACTTGACAAACACACGAAAGAATCACCGCGCTATAAAGTCGGAGTCACGAGTTACACTGAATATTAACAAGCGAGAGCACCGGTTTCGCATAGTTAACGAAGTATGCCTCCCCCGCCGCCCCGCTCGACCCCGACACGAACACAATGTCATAACAGCGAGCTGACTATATAAGCGAAATATTTAGACCACATTTTTGTTTCTAAGACTAATAGTTTTTTAATTATTAAGGTACTTTTTAAACCTGGTACCTGTATGTTTCGGCGCGATTTTAAAGACGTTTCACGTCAAAACTAAAAAAAAGTTTTTAACTTTAAATTGTGAGGGCCTTTTTACAGAAATTAAAAAAAAAAAGAATACAAAAAAATACACTTTCATGTTCGAATTTCTTTTATTTAACTAAATTTTAATGACCCCACGCAAAAACTAGAAAGTATGTATGAGAGAGTGTGTACAGAATTATAACTTTTGAAATGATTGTTTAATACCCGTGTGAAGCCGGGGCGGGCTGCTACTTAGTTTATTATAAAATATAACATACGATTACGACATTATTGAAAGTAACCAAGCAAAACATAGTTGTTATAAATAATGTAAAAAAATATATAGTATAGTATACTTAAAAGGATGAAAATTATTTTATATAAGAGTTAAGTAATAATCAATAAGTACAATTGCTAGTATTTCTTATATATAGTATTCGTTCACTCAATAAGCGTTAAGTTTAACTAGTCGATGTTTTATACTTGCATACAGAGCGAAATCAATACAAATCATAAAACGAATATACATACATACATACCTATTAACATTTAGTGGATCGTTGATGAGTTGTACACGCTGCGTAGCTTTTGTTAGGGCTTCCACAGAATCGCGATCGCAAAAGTGATCACACGTACATATGAACGAGTTTTATTTGCTTAACAATTATATGCGTAATTATCACCTGTGGTTTAAATATTTTCACGTAAATGATATCGGATATAAAAACAAAGTGCATTTCCTTACCGGATGTCAGTGAAGTGGTAACTGTTGCCCTTTGCATTTTGGATGAAAATCTGTGTAAAGGCTTAGTAAAATTATAAGAGATTCTGAAAGTTATATGTGTATGATTTGTTTGATAGTGATTTAACAAAATGAATAGAATTATATTGTTGGGTTTAATTCTTGTTGCGTATTTTGCAATGGTGCACGGAGAAAAATCGTTAAAAACTGATGGAAGACAGTCATATAATAGCCATAATACAGACTTACAGTTCGAAGCTAGAACAAGGAAATATCATCATCATCATAAATTATGTAAGAAATTACTTAACTGATTTTAAGAAAACATTGGATGGGCGTGAGCAATTCTTAGTAGTAATTAATATTTACATTCAAATCTTTTAGTCACCTAAGGATATCGCTAACAAAAATTAATTCATAGCTGTTACAATATTTTCGAACCCATTATCAAATACATTGATTTAAAAAAAGTTTATTTCGGCTGTATAATAAAAGGATATAAAAAGATCTTTATTCTGATTTTGTTCGGCCAATTAGTGTGGCAGCTATAGCTATACCTTGATAAATAAAAAGTTTTCCATTTTGTATTTGAGTTTGACCAGTCAGTAGCTTGGGTAGAAAAAGACGTGTGCAAATTTTAATTTTCGGCTGTCGGTGACTTTTACTTCGTGATTTATTTTTTAATATTTGATTTAAAAATTTACTTACTAATTATAACTCAAAAAATATATTTTAGCTCTTTTCACTCACGTAATAGTTTTGTTCACAATATGTGTGATGACCACGATGTTTTCCGTGGTTACATTTATAAATATTGTCTCACGATTACAAGTTTTAGGAAAAGTTTAAGCGGCCTTGTTGATTAATTATCACTTTTCACTTTCAATAATGATCTACCTTACTTTCGTGCATGTTTATTTATTATGGCTACACATGTGAAATCTTTTTATCAAAGATAGAGCAAATCACTGGTAATCGGTATAAATCGGACTTGATATTAGTTGTTGGTATCAATGTGAAAGGTGAAAGTGAAGTGGTACCTTTTTAATATATGTATGTTAAGAAAAAATAAACATGTTACGGTGTTTACTGATATGATACGTTGAACGTTTGTCAACCAATTAAAAAGAATATTTACTAATTGAATTAATTAATTTCTATACACACAAATGTATATTTAATTATATATTGCAATTAAACATTTAATAACGATTGCAAAAATGGAAAAAATTGAATGAGCCGTTTACAAGTATTTGCATTAACACCTACATATTTATTAAGAAAATATACTAATCATCTAATAACAAAAAAAAGGATTATTTAGTAGAGCCAGACTGATTAATTTACATCGGCATCGGTCGCTTTAAATTTGAATTTGCATCTTCCTTTTAACATAAGAACTAAATTTATTGTTATGTTACAACAGTATTTAATAACATTATTTTAAAATTTACAGAAAGGAATAACTACAAAAGTATTATTTTATTTGGAATAGAAAAGCAGTACGAAAAAATTTATTAATAAATACTAAGGTATCAAAGGATCGACATTGGCCGATTTTTGCCAATTGCACTGGGATCGATTAGATATTACTATTTAGCAACATAAGTAATATTCTTAAGATCAAAGATACCAGATATATACAAATATTTAAATGAATGTTTCTTTATTTTCAGGGTACCTTTGGGGATGGCATGCTTTGGCTATTGCCTATTGGGTTAAAGTGAAACTTATTGTTGTGGGCTTCTTCGTTGGCAGTGCGATATTCGTTGCTCTACGATATGCCTGGCCTCATAAATGTTCTACCGGTATCGTTCATGACTCCCCCACAATTGTTTATGATCATCCGCCGTAAGTTGTAACAAAATAATTAAAATGAAAAAAGTTTAAGGTGATTCATACTTATACCATAGGCCTGCATTTGCTAACGATCATGTGCCCTATTCCTTTGATCATTCGCCCCAATTCGATCATTCATTTTCCAATTCAGACTCTGTTGATCCTTATTCTGCCTACGCTGGATCGTATTCCCAAGATATTACGGCTACTGCAGAAGTGGTACCGCCAACGGCTGCAGACACTCACAGGGTCGGTCGTAGGAGTGTGAATTACTCTACAAGAGTGAAACGTCAACAATCACAATCCGAATATTTAGGAAAAACCGAGGATAGGTATGTTCATGCATTCGCTGACCTTGGTTAGAGGCATTACCGTTTCTATCAGAAAAACCGCAAAATTAGGTTATCATATAAGATTTATTCGGTTTTATTTATTTTTAAATATTATTTACAATAATTTCGGTTTTCAGAATTGCCGAATTGATGTTTGACTTCTTAGGCCTGGATTCAATGGCTTGTCGACGACGTTTCATCTGTGAGATGGAGTTTCGATCACGACTTAATCCACTTAGCGGTATGGCTTTTCGAATTTTGGGTCGTGGTTTTTTTGAAAAATACATGAATGCTCGCAATAAACTTGGTCGGGCGAAATCATTCACTGAATGCTCCGCGGTTAACCCAGAGTGTAAATTTATAGAGCGAAATTCCTCGGATCCAGTATCACCGGAAGATCCAGAAGAATCCAGTGGTGCTACTGCCACTCAAGATGAAAATGAAATTATCGGCAGTTCAGAGGAAAAACAAGTTAATAATCCTAGCGTTAATGTGGAAATTCAAAATGAAGGGAATTTACAAGCGGAACGTAGGTACATAAAATTCCTTAGACATAGTAATTTAGATGGCTCAAAAAATATTGAAACGAGACGTGGATTAAACTGATTGCCCGAATGTACGAACAACTCTAAATTAACTTATATATGTATGTATGTAGAGCCATTAGTACACGTTGTTCACTAAACTTAACAATTATTTATATGTTATTTATACATATATGTATGCTAACTAAAGCTAAGCTGTATTTATTTTTTTTTTAATGAAAAACGATAAGTGGTTTGATGTAAATAATTTATTTTGTCTAAGAGTGTACTTTTATTTTTATACATTGGATAATAAATTTAAAACACTTATTTGCGTCAATATTTTATTTAGATAATCGAAAATAATTCTATGTACTGCATACGACTGATACTGGGTTAGGATTATATTCTTTTAGCTTTTTTTTTTGTTACTGAATTTATTTGATCAGCAATTTTATCAATTTTTTTTTGATTTATTGGTTCCACACTACGTATTTCCTTTTTCCTGCTGCTTTCCCGCTTTTGTGCAAAATCCCGAGCTATATCATTTCCTTTATTCCAAACAAAATTTAGGAAGTCCATAGCAATATCTTGTTTAAAAAAAGCAATTGACACTAAAGCCACTAAAATTAGAGCTGAAATTGAATTTTGATTCAAATCCGCTTCAGCTGTGCGAACCTCTGGTTTGAAGTTCATTTCAATAAATATAGAGCTAGTTTCTGCCACAAATGTTTCCGATGGTAATATATAAGAATAAGTCTTATCGGAAAGCGTCGATTTGAGTTCCACTGTGTAGCTCTTACCATCCAGCGGTATACGCGGAAGAAATACCATTATGCCAGGATTGTAATTTGATTTCATGTTTAAAGGAGTTTCAATACGTTGCGAGTAAATCGGTGAATCAGATGCACCTTTACGGTACATCAAAATTCTAAATGTTTTATAGTGATCATTTAGGGTAGTACTAATACGTACTATTACATCAACGAATTTTATAGGACTTATGGCGATAAAATTGACTCCACGTATATCACTTTGCGCTATTTTTACGATCCGAGTTTCAGGAATTGAGCGTGCAATATTTGAATCAGGCCTTTCAACATCTTTGGGTTTTAAAACATAAGTACAGCCTGGTTGCAGTCCCCGTAAACGATACTGCCCGTTATTTTCACTTGTGGTTTCTTCTTGCTGATGTTGACAATTTTCGTCAGATAGAGCTTCGATATTGATTTGCCCGAAAGGTTCACCATTTAGCGAATTTATCGATCCAAAAATGGAATACGCCACTCGTTTTCCGCTAAACAATATTTGAGGCATTCAAAATAAAATACTAAATTTTTTAATTTTATTTTTAATACTTACATAAATTCTAATTTAAGAATTTCCCCATCCTTGATATCAATCATTTTCGATGAAGGCTCAAATTTATATTCTTTCATCATGGGTCGTAAAAAATAACGTGATGGTGAAAGTGAATGGAAATTAATAGGCTCTTCTGTGGTGATCAAATTCCTACGATAACTTTCTGCACCGCTTAACGACAGTAAAACACCACTTAATATTTTGCCATCCTCATCTTTGACATTCACAATAATCTCACATAATTTATGCACTTGAAATGAAGATGTCTCCCAATTGAATTCAGAGAAAACATATGACTCTTTCTCAGCTTTTAATTCATATTTGAGATTCTCGTCAATAGGTCCAAATGTGAATTCCCCGTTAATATTTGTATGCAAAATTTGTGCAGTCAGTTCTGGATTCTCTGGATGATTTAAAATAATTGTAGCATTTGCCAGAGCAGGCACAACTTTTCCTTTTATGATCAAGCCTCGCATAGCGATGAAATTAAATGCAATGTCTACACAATCATGACTTCCTATTAATTCTTTAGTTTGAGGAGAAAAAAGTAACAAATTGCTTTGCGGTGTAATATGTATTTTTTCCTGGGGTTGCAAGTGAGTATCATATCGGAATGAATATTTTCCATCTATTTTATGAGTCTCAGCGAATGGTGTTATAACATTCTTGCCAAGAGTTTTCGATTCCACAATTAATCGTAGAGAATCTATATTTGCATCTGAAGAAAGTATTCGCACACCTATTTTATGGGCTATAGCAGTAATTATAACAGGTTTTTTATCCGCAGTATTAAACGTTTTAGGTAGATTGTCATCATATAAATGACAACCTTCCAATTTAAATTTGTATGTCCCAAATATAGGAACACAAAATGTGTTCACACCTGTAAGTAATTTCAGAGTATCTACTGATAATTGTTGTTGCTGAACGGAAACTGCTGTGCCTGTGTAAGAATATTTCATCTGCAGAAAAGTGTGTATTAGGTTTTTATTTAATCGATTCATTTCATTTCAACTTACAATAGCTCGATGGCTCGAAATTACAGTAACCTCATATCCTCTTTGAAGGAAGGGTGGTGCAGTTTGTGTAACAGTAGCAACGTTGACAAAGACCGTTGTGGAATCAAAACACAAGTTCTCCTGACTTATAGTTAACTCATACGCACCCGGAAGTATGTCTTTGAATAAGTACTTGCCACCTTTATGGATATAATTGTAAATTACACATGTTACATTTTTTTGGGAAAATAATTACCTTTTGCTGTTAACTTTTCCACTTGCCCTGTTCGCTGCCCTTCTGAATTTAATGAATGCAGTGTAATTTTTGCTGCAGTACATGCCTCAGGAGCATCAGGAAGACATTTTACTTCTCCAGACAAAGTTGCACGTAGTTGTGAAAATAAAATATCATTGAGCGGTTGGTATTGTACGTCGATTTGTTGCTGTAGTGGGAAAAATTGTATACCACTAGTTTTATCCGAGTCTGTTGTCAGGACTTCAATATTGTATTTTCCACTTGATAAAAATGTGCACCAATCTCCAGATTCGGGTTTGCTCGAAACCGTTGTGTGAAAAACGGATGAATGCTTTGTAATACCAACAACATATGATTTTTGTGAAACTACTTTTCCACAAACTTCGAAAGCTATGGGCACTATAGCATCAATATTTGTTGTATTTATCTTTAAATCGACTTCTCGTTCACTGAACTGATAGTGTGGGTATTCTGCTCGAATTTTATAATGTCCAGGCTTTATATTTTCCAACGTATAGCTACCATCTATATCCGATTTTGCTACAACTTGATCATTTAAAATTATTAAAGCACCTTCTATAGGTGATCCAATATGTGAATTAAATACTTTCCCAGCGACAGTAAAACCAGTAATCTAACAAACAGTTTTATTATTACCATTTAATAAATTAATTTAAGTTAAACTTACCTTAAATTCGTCTCTTATGAAGAGTGTGTCTTTTTCCACTTCTAATTCTATGAATATTGGTGTTATGTGTAATTTATTTTTGGAATCTTCCATAATTGGTTGCACCAAATATTTGCCCGGTGGAACACCTTTGAATATATAATTACCTTTCCTATCCACTGAAGTTTGGCAAGACGAATGTGTTTCATAATTTAAATTATTAACTGATAATTCAACATGTCTTCCTTGGTCGCACAATAATAAAAGTTGTTGCTTTTAAGTTAAATCAAGATTATTAGGTAATCACATACTCGTAATTTAATATAATCTTACCCCTTTCTCTCTGAATAATGCCAAGTTAATGCCTTCGATTAATTGACCATTCGAATTAAAATGCCCGAGTACATCAAAACCTCCTACAACTAATGAATTATCTGGCAATTCAGTATTGCCACTTTCCACTAAAACGTTGTGTTCCGATTTTGAAAAATGCCATCTCGGATGTGTAGCATACAGTTTATATTTTCCTGGTATTATGGGGGTAAAGGAGAAAATTCCATATGTATTAGTCACAACAAGACGTTCCTCGCTTTCAGCTTCCGAAATTAAATGAACGCTTACGCCCTGCACACCACTATTATCTCGACCAGCCAGGGCTACTTTTCCAGTAATACCAAAACCTTTAAACACAAAGTTCACGTCTTTTCCTTGACTACAAATATCATTTCTTCCATCAAAATTAAGTTCCACCTGTTGTGGTTCGAAACTCCAACCTGGAGGCGGCGACACTTGTAAGAGGTATTCACCCTTATCATAAATAGGCAAAAAATAATATCCATTTGAAGGAGAACAATCGGTTTTATCCTTTAAAGAGCCTTGTTTTGTCAATCTAATTAAAAGTAAATGATTTTAATATTATAGGTTAGTAGCCAAAATTAAAGAGACAAATCATGTGAACACCATGGTGCAATTGATTTTACTTACAACTTTACTTCTACCTTGGAAAAATCAATTTCTGCATGACTTTTTATAAACCCTCCACATCCTAGCACGTCATCGGCTTTTGAATAATGGAGAACGCTACTAATTTGTGTTAGCAATATTAAAAAAATTAATCGAAATATGCTCATTTCATCTAAATTGTAGGAACTGTCGGTAATAAAAATATGATTTATAATGATTACTTGCTGTCCCTACAGGTAATAGTTAATATCGCGTTAATCTTATCGGGGCAATATTACTCAATGAAGTTGCACAGCGTATGGTAGTCAATAGTCAAGGCAATATATTCTCGCCTAAAAACATCAATAACGGGGCATCTCGACACGATAGAATTTATAGCATACTAACTGTCAAATCTATTGCTATTGCCATTGCCAAATCTCTATGTGAGCATTTGCTATCATAATATAATCATTTGCGCCAAGGCGTAGGGTAGATACGGGGCATCTCAACAGCAATGTGGAGTCTCCACCATTGTATAAACCTACTGTGTTAGTGAAAAATGAAGGATTGTAGGTTTATACAATGGTCTCCACAGGCAATAGGCACGGCAATACAGGTAGTATTCTAAAAATTCTATCCTGTCGAGATGCTCCGTAAAAATAATTTAAATTAAAATACCCAACATCTATTACGATTACAAATTACTATATAGTGTTTGTTTAATATGTGAGAAACTATTTAAATCTTTTTAAGGTATGTTAAAACAACTGTCTTTTGAATTTTCAATAGTTTATAAAAACATTTAAGTTGGTTAGTTCATAATTAATAAATGTTTTTAAAAATTTTTAATGAAAAATTAATAATATAATGCGTCACATTATAAAATGTTTCATCAAACATATTTAAATTTATTTATTTGTTTTACATTTTTTATTATTGATCTTAACCGGCGCTAACAAATCTCTCTATTTACGTATTTTTTGGGTAGGATTTCAATCTGACCGTCCCTCGTTTCCAGTTGTGAAACATCAAACCCTCCTGAACTCTGTCAACTGATAACTTACAAAGTTTTGGAGTTTTTAACGTTTTGCAATTGCTGTACCATTTCTAATGAGAGATGAGTTAAGTAGATTAACAGTTATTCTCACAAAGAAAAAACAATGAAAAAGTAATGAAATGGAAAACCAGCAGAACCTATTAGGAAGATATCAAAATATTGTTTTTTTCAATTATTTTATATCAACACTTGAAATTCAATCTAATAAAATTTAAAACAATAAAAATAAACAAAATTAAAATAATTGCGTCAAATATCGATTGCATACGCGTGTGCTATAACAGCTGTTTTTTCATAATGATAGTAAATAGTTTCACTAGTAAATGCTAGCAGATATTTTAGCTTTTAACGTTCTCAACTTGTGCTCTCTTCTGCTAGTTTCGGCTGGGGTTTTGGTTCAGAAACGTCTTTCCAGCAGAAATTGTGTTAGCTAGTAATAGTTAGGAGATAAGAAACAAAGCTAATATGTTAACAGCTGTTATAGCTTGATCGTCAACTTGCCCCACGACTTGAATGGAAAGTCGACGCGTTCAGGTTCGAAAAATATGGTGTATTGCAACTGAAAATAAGTTTCTTAAACGTGTAAATGTTCTCGTTCCCCAGCGCAATATGAACTAATTAGAGCTACTATTTTTAGCTTGAATTAGTACTGAGTTATTGCATTTTTTTATATTTCAATGTCTAATGTATTCCATCTTCAGTTTTTCACCCCCAAAAAAAATAATTTTATTTTAAGTTTTGAGAATAATTTTTCATTTAACCCAATCACAATTATAAAAGAAAATGTATTCGAAAGAAAACTTGATAACATTGAAGACCGCGGTTTTAACATTTTAAGGGGTTACATGGGTTTCACAGTTTCGAAAAATCGAAAATTTTTTTGTCTTATTAAATTCTATAACACCTCTAGAATAATGTCCTAAATTTTCATGTTGATCGGCCAAAAATCCAATTTTCATTTTTTTACCTTCGTCCAATACCTAGTTTATTGTCTTTACTAAAACACGTATTTTTTATTATTATTTCAGATGATTCTGAAAGAAGTTTTGCTGACAACGCGGATGTCCCTTTTTTCCGAGGCACTGCCGGAAATGGCGTCGTAATGACTGCCATTATGATATTTTTTTTTGAAATTTTTACAAAATGTTTATTAAATATGAGTCTTTTAAATAAAAAAAAATCATTAAAATATTTAATTTTTTATATGTAAAAAAAATTATCGAAAAAAGGCCGTTTTTTGCCCGAGGAAACCCATGTAACCCCTTAATGGAGCTTCCGCATCCCTAAATAAAACTCATACCTAAATAAACAAGGCGACAAGGGTGAGCGTTGAAAAAACTATATTTTGAAAGAGCGTTAAAAAGTAAAATTAAGGGTAAAGAAAACAAAGAAATTGTAATTTTTATGAAAAATATCTTATCGCGCGATGTCTCATGCTTGTAAAAATGGATATAAATATTATTAATAAATAAAATCGTTTTCCTTTTCATTTCTTTTGTACTAATTTTAGAATTTAAGTGAGAATTTGTCGTATAGTTGCCCCTTTATTTCGGGATGCTAATTAATACTTTCGAGTTAGATACTCTTAATAATCCGAAAATACTTCCGTTATTTTAGGGTTATCTCTGGTTCAATGTGTTGTTTTTTTTTTTTGTTTTGAGTATAGAAGTGATAAAATTGTAATAGCTTTATACATACATATGTAAGTAAGAAAACAATATTTACATGCATATGTCAATCAAAGGAGCGTTTTCTTCTGATGGCCGCCGGTCGCCCTTCACAAAGTACTTGTATACTGGACCTAATTTTTTGGGAGCAAAGCAAAAAATAAAACAAAAATAATACACAGCTCAAGCCTTTCACAATAATTGTATTATGAATTACTCACTCTGCAACCTTATAATTTATGCTCTAACTTTAGAAAAATGTTTAAAACATATGAAATAATAATATTTACATATGCAAATACGGACACATACATATGTATGTACATATATACTCCGGATAAGTTAATGCTTTTTGCAATCAATTATATACATACATATAGTAAGTGTACTATATATACTATAAACTGTACAGTATTCTGTATTAATGTGTACATATGTATCTGTGTGAGCAAACATCACGCTCCTTTTGGAGCGATAGCATATGTCATATAATGTATTTGTATGCATATTTTATAGTTAAATATCAATATGTACATTTTTAATTTCCCTTCAGAGAAATTCAGTAGTCATAAATTAGCTTAGAACTAGTATAAATCGCAAGCAAATCTTTAAGTAAGCTTCTCTATATTTTAGCATCCTAATATTTTATAGTGATATACATACATATCTAATGCTTAAAATAAAAAGATTTAAATAAAATATTAAAAATACATAAATTTGATGTAATTAATTGCACTACAACGTTGACATCTAATGTTTTCTGGATAGTACGAATTTGTTAATAGTCTAATTGTAAATTAGTTTTATTATTACTTATTATTTTAATGCTTCTCTGCAGTGTACTTATGAGAATACATAAACAGAGGCCTATCTTCATATGCATCTTTGTATTTCTTTACGTAGGAAGTGAATGTACTCAAGAGATTCCATTCAGTTTTAAGCGAAGTATTTAACCGTTCGGACGTCGTACTTTCCAACAACACAAGTGCAAGAAAAACAACAATTCCTGAGTGTTAAACGGCTGCAAATTAAATAAATGAGTAGTCCAAAATATTTGTATTTGTAATAGGTCTTTGCCGATCTCATCATCATATACTGATAAATTTGAGTCATATGTATGCATACACATGCTTGTACATACATATATTAAGCTAGTATTCAGACTCATATGGTACATACATATATGTATGTCAGAGACTGATAGTTTCGGTGATAGAGGAATCTTGTGAAGCTGAAATTGTTGATAAGAAATATATGTAAACCCATAAATATACAACGTGAATCTTGGTTCCGACATTTTTAATTTTTTTTATTATTATTGTATTATAGAAATAGATAAATTGACTATCAAATTATGAAACAATACAGACAATATATGGTACAATTAGTGGGTTGCAAGTGTTAAAACTTATAAACATTAGTACAGAAATGGACTTTTAATGTGAAGTAATAACATTGTTGATTAGCTTTTGTGCTTTGCATTATTATATTATAAGTATATTAATTATGACAACGGAAACGCTTAAGCCCTTTCTATCAACGTCCCGCCGAGTGGATAGCGTTACTACAATGCGCTTGAGCACCACATCACATTGTCAACAAGGCTTCAACTTTAAGCGGATAATTTTCGGCACATTTGCTGTGGTTTTACTTTTATGTTTGTTTGGTTTTATGGTGAGTTTATCAATTAATTGATTAAGTATATCAAGACCCGGTATCTTCAACAAGAGGCTATCTTAAGTTAGATGAAATTTGAAGTGAAGCTCTCTTATGGTTTCTCCAACTTATTTAATAGCTTTGCCCGTTACTCTCTTCAGTTGTAATACCTAAGGGGGCAGTAGGGTAATCTGGCCTGTTTTTTTTTTTTTTTTTCATAGAAATTTTTATTCTACAATAGAACTTTTTTCACATATCATGAGATATATCGTGGAGTATATAAACAATTTTTTCAGAATTTTTTGATGACATTTGTAGATCTGGAGAAATGGTTTTTTCACTAGCGGACACGATTTCTCATGTTCGGATCATCTGAAACACAAAAACCCACTTTATTCTTAAGAAGTACGTGAATGGTTATCGTCCCTATTAGAATCATGAACAAATTTTAATTATTCTCAATTTTGTTTTACGTAAAATTTGTCATAACATTGTCAATGAATTATAAATAATTATTAATCTAATATGGACGATAGCCAGGCATTTTGCGAACATTAAAAAAAATTAAGCAAATCGGTTGACTAGTTTGACCGGATTCATGTCCGCCAGTTTAAAAAGTGTGTTTTGAGAAAAATGCGTTTACAGTTTGAGTTGTGCACTCCGAGCGCTCCGAACGTCAAGCGGATTTATTATTTCTGGGCCTTTTCGAAACCTTCCAATGGTAAAGTGGGTTTCTACATTAATTCTAATGGTATAAGAGAACAGAAAATGCAAAATAATAAATGCTAAATAATGATTAAATACAAATTCGCAAATGAGCAAAAAATACTTCGACTTTGTTCATAATTTCATCGATGGTGTCCCCAACGTTTTTCTAATCCTCGATACATTTATTAGCCTTCAAAGCGCGTAGCGATTCACTTTTATTGTCTTTAATTGACTCAAAAGGTTGTCGGTCCATAATTCCGGCCTCTTTTTATACTATTGCAACCAGTTGCTACATAGTATTATAGTTTTGTTCACCTAACGTTTTAATTGAGATAAATAGAGGGTTATATATATATATGTATATATATAAATGATCAGGACGGCGAGAAAAGTTGAAATCCGGGAGACTATCTATCCGTCGTGCAAACTGTAACTTGAGTAAAAATTGAGATATCTGTGCCACAAGTTTAATGTACATATCTCCAAAACCACTTAAACTACAACAAAAAATCTAACAGGAACTTCTCCCGACAGTGTTGAAATGGATGAAATCGGAGGGTATCCCCGCTCACTCCCCATATAACGGTACTGTTAAAAACTACTAAAAGCGCGATAAATCAAGAACTAAATACGCCAGGGGCATTAGAATTTACCGAAGAGATGGTATGAGAAAGCTGTGAAAATTGGACCATGGGTGTGGCACCGCCCACTTTTTGGTGAAATCCCATACCTCGGACCCGACCAAACCGATTTCGACAAAATTTAGTATGTGGCATTGTTCCTACATTCTTATGTTACATTGTGAAAATGGACGAAATCGGACTACAACCACACCTACCTCTCATAAAGCACAATTTTAAATTCCACTTGATTCGTCCAGTACGCAAATCAAGAAGCAATTAATATCAGAATTAAACTTTGTACAAATAAATTATTTAGTGTGTGCCAGCTTATGATCAAAAATTGTTTAACTCCAATAAAAACCGTTCAAGCCCCTAGGTACCGAATATATGGACCCCGATAGCTATAGTTGACTTTTTATCCAAAATGTCTGTCATTGTGGATAAATATAACTGAAATTAAGGGATAATCATTCTTTTATAATGGTATGTCTGTATGTTAAAAATGGGTTGAATCGGACCAATACTTCCCTTAGCCCCCATATATCTTAATATAAAGATTTTCGAATATCCGGGTGACTTTGTACGGCATACATATATCGGCCAATATGTGAGTTATCCCCCTAAAAATAAGAGAGCCTGTTTTATTCATAACATTGTATCCTGAGGGAATAAGGGAAACACTTTTCGACCGTTTTTATACAATAAAGCTTTAAATTTACAAAAAAAAACGGCGGAAGCAAAGTTGTAGACCTAATATATAAACATGGCCTAGCCACTATATAACCAATATCGGGATTTTCGAACATCCGGCTGAGTTTACCCTATATGATTGGTTTTACACCTCAAATGATATCCCTGGCTTTAATTCTTGCAAGTTGCAAGAGTATAAAATGTTCGGTTGCACCCGAACTTAGCCCTTCGGGGGTTACGGGGTAACCGTCCGATTTCATCCATTTCCACACTGTCGGTAGAAGTTCTTTTGAGATTTGTACTCAACAAATTTGGTTTTGGTAGCTTGAGTGGTTTTGAACATATGTGCATTAAGCTTGTCAGAGGGCGAGCCACGCCCACTTTTTAAAAAAATTTTGCCCACAGGTGCCCCTTACCACTGCGGTTCTATGTACCAAATTACAGCTTTATATTTTAATTTAGTGCTTAGTTATGGTAAAAGGGTAAGTTTGGGGTTAGGGGCGATTTGTGGACCCGATTACGCCCATCTACAAATTCGAATTTTTTTTGGACTAAGAAATCTGCAAACCAAGTTTCATCACGATATTTCAATTTTTACTCAAGTTACAGCTTGCGCGGTTGGACGGACAGACATTTAGTCAACCGGATTTCAACTTTTTCGTTATCCTGATCATTTATATATGTATATAAGCCTATATCTATCTCGATTAGTTTTAGGTGATACTATATCCGTTGAGTGAACAAAACTATAATACTCTCTAGCAACTGGTTGCAAGAGTATAATTATTAAATGTACATACATTCATATATTTCTAATGACGGTACACCAATATAATGAGTACTCATCACAAAATTCGTGTGATAAAAACATTATTTAACAGTGATATTAATTTACAATGGAATGTATTTATGTATAATTAGAGTTCTATGAAATAGGGTACGTACATTTAATTTGTTATCTTAACAACAAACAATATTAAAAGAATTGATCTTTATAAATGTATGTATACACATACAAATATACTATACATTTATTTCAGTATGTTCACTTTCGGCGTATTTCTCAAATTGAAACGAATGTTCAACATTTGACGAAAAAAATATTGAAAATGCAAGCACGACTGGGCCTGACGAATTTGAACGATTCGGGCGATTATGGAAATGAGGTAATTATATGTAAATGAACATTGCAATAAATTAAATTAATGTAAATTAAAACCAACAATGGGTGGAAGGACAATGATCAGAATCAACCGAATCGACGGCCTCTCAATGTATTACTATAAAAGGTCTGCTGGACTTAATAAACACAATATTTGTCTTGGGAGGCATGTTGGCAAACTAGACGTAGTCCCTAGAGACCTTCTAGTTAGAAACCATGAAAACAATCGCTTTCGAGATCATGGTGAAGTCAAGGACTTCGTCTCTGTGCGCAGTCACGAAGAGAGAGCTTCCTCGAATAGAGCGGTTAGAGAGTCGAAAATTTTATGGTATTTAGCGTAGAATTAAAGGATTATAACAACTACGACTGCCTTGTTTGAATACCATCTTGTCGGACCAATTTTAATTTTACTATACTTTTATCAGTGTATGTACATATATAATTAGGTTAGGCTGATTTCGTTATAGAATTCGGTCCGAAAATAACATCCCATTTATTTAACAGCTGCGCTTTCATTTATTTATATATATTGTAAATATTTATGTTTGAAAATAATTTAGTACGATACCATAATTATTGATCAACCAAAAATATCACGAAATGGTGGAGAAAAATTGAGCCAAGGAGATGAACAATATACAGTGGACGCTGATTATTACGAAAATGAATTTGATTATACTGAGTTTAGAAACCAGTTACCCGTTATGAACTATGACGAGGATGAAGATGATGAACCAAAAAATTACATTATTAATGACGATTCTAAAGGAAACGAAGATGAAGATGATGAAAACGTAATAGAAATATCAGATGATGGCGATTTATATGAAGATTTTTCCAAATTCAATGCCTCACGAAAAAATAACACAAGGTACAATATTTTATTTTTTAACTTATCCATACTTTAAACAAAAAATATTCATTTACACTTTCAGTGCGCGTAATCCGCGTGCCATTGAATCAAAACTATTTAGCAAAGACGATCAGAATTCTAAAATCATAGGCTTAAGAAAAAGTGCTGATGAATCTTTGGATGCCCTTAATCACCCTAAGAATATGGTGATACTTAGGTAGGTATATAAACGATGTTCATTGCATGCAGCACGTCCTCTTTCGTAAATTATATTAGCTTACATAAGTAACACATATTGTCTTGCAGGGATAATTGAGTAGACAAATTACGCCGATTAATTTTTCGTCCTGATCCTTAACGTGTTAAAATCACATCCATTTTCCACTTAAATATAAGTATCTACTATATGTGTAAACACCCAGCGAAACCAAAAATGAACCACTCAATATATTTTGTATATATATATATTATATTATATACGAGTATATATATTTTTTGTAATTTAATTTTAAAGTTTTTTATTTTATTTTAATAATGTTTGCAAAAAAGTATTAAGTAATAAATTTCACGAATATACAAATACGTGTATATGCAAAATCATCAAAACATACGGTGTATGGTGAATTCAGTTCCTACAAAATTAATTATTGTAGCCAAAAAATCGTTTTATGTATCTTTATTAACTTGTGATGCCACCTACAGCGTTTATGACACTTTTAACTTCTTTTTGGAAAGAATTCGTATAAAGCATTTAATATTCGGCGGGCGATTACTGCTTTGAATCGCACTTCTTCTATTGTTTGCCTCAATTCAACTATTGTTTTGGATTCTTTTATGCGCATTTTAGCGTTTATCTCAAATGAATTAATGAATTAACTTAAAAAAATTGTGGAATTAAAAATCTTCAGTTTAACTATCGGGCTTGGATCATTTTAGTTTAGGGGTTCTCCTCTCTCTCTTTTTTATTTATCAGCGTTCATTATTAAAATTGATTCCGATTTGTACTTGGTATACGTAATGCATCCTCATATATGGGATACCATTATATAGGAGGAATGTTTCACATTAGAAAGAATGCAATTTTCTGTGAATCGATCACCATGTCTGTGGCGAAGTGCTTAATAACCATCAGGTTCAATAAGGTTAAACTTCAACTAGTCGGAAATCATTACAGTTTCACATGGTTTACATCCAGTTAAGTTTATTTTTAACCCAACTTAAACGCTTTTCTTTCATTTCTGTGGTCACGATTGGCTTTGTGCTTTTTTGATTAACCATTTTGTGACAAAGAAAGCTTGGTTTGTTTAGGCATGATTTTGTTTTATTTAAAAGAAAACGCGAATTACAAGAGCTAATCACACAAGCGTATGAAATTAATGAGATGTTGAGCAAAATGTCTAAAAAATTTCCCTGAAGAGCCGCATGCTCGCTGGAAATTCGAGCAAAACCTAAAACCGTTTACAATGAATTTGCAAAAAACACTTGCTGTGGCTTTTTTTGTTTCGATAGGTGTGCATATACATACGTACATATCTATAAATGATCAGGATGTTGAGACGAGTTGAAATCCGAGCGACTGTCTGTCTGTCTGTCCGTTCGTTGGTTTGTGTGAAACTTTGTGGATTATAATCAAAATCGATCCATAACTGGTGACTCTCACATACCGGATATGTGGACCCCAGTGCGTATGGCTGACTTTTTATCAAAAATATCGGTCATATGTTATTAAAATTCGGGGAAAAAGTTTTTTTTTAATGAAATGGGGAAACAATTTTTTGTATTATAGGTAATTAGGTTATCAAAAAAATTATACTTTTCAATGCCCATTTTAGTAATTTAATACTTTTATAACGAGTTGAATTATTTTTTAGAATCAGTTACAATCAGAAATATAGATATGACGATTCCAAAAACAGTACTTTTCAGTTGTAATTTGTAAATGTAATGTAAAACATTAGAACTAAAACCCAATTAATAAAAATACTATTAATAAATAATTGTATTCGACTGTAATTTTAAGTTAACTTAAGAATATTTTAAATATATTCAAGTTCATTTTTTAATTACTACAAAATATCGAGACTGACAACCCTGCAATTGAGAGATCTAATTTGCTCAAATGTCCGCTTTACGGACGGTAGAAGTGGTGGTTTTCATTTAAAAGAGAACAAAACACAGAGAACAACAGCAACTACATTGTCACTGCGGAATGGCGGCACGTCTGTCACTAACTGAGGCATTAGTCGTCATTGAGAATAGCGGTATTATATAGTCGAAACTGTTTACTGGTGTGGAATAGCATATGACAGCTTACTACCCAATGTTATACCATAACATATCAGAGTGGGACAATTATGATGTTAAATAGTCTATTGCTCACATTATTTATTTAGCAATTAAAAAATTAAAACTGGAAGTATTTTATAAAAGCGTCCTCCGATGATAATATTATAAAACATATATTATTAATACGATACTTATATCATATATAATACATTTTTTAGACTGCCACCTTTACGTAAAGAGTTATCAGATGGTAAACATGAAGAAAATATTTCACCAATGGAACAAAAAACTTCAAAACAATCTCAAAGGAGAGGAATGAACCACCGAAGGTATAAAAATTCGGTTTTTAAAAAAGGTAGGTTGCTAAGGTTAAGTTGGTGGATTCCTTAATCCAAAAATGAAAGATTCTTTCATATGAAAAACTACATTTTAGTACACAAATGTCTGTAATTTACTAGCTTGAGCCGACGTTTTTTTTCATACATATTTATTTTTTTGCAGCTAAGTCCGCGCGTCAAATAGAAACTGTAGCGAACACTCCCGCCGCACACTTTCATTTAAACCACAAAATCCCAGACCGTTTTGCCAGCATTAGAATCGATTGTAAGTATTTATGGATATATGTATGTACATTCACATGTAACAAACTTTTAATATACAGCTTATGCAGCGTTACAAATATTTAATTTGTATTTAGAATTAATTATTTTGGTTTAATTACAAATTTTTTATAGTCTCGTTGTTGTAGATGTTTGTATAAGTCTCTAGTATTTAAAGCAAAATATGTAATTTTAATCATTGCTTTATTTGTGTTTATTAGCTTTTTCCGGCGATATGTATATTGGTCATCCCAGTTGGCCAAATGAAATTGACGTCGATAAGTATTTCAAAGTGGAAAATGGCGTATTAACAGTATATGAAACGGGCCTTTATTACGTGTACGCGCAGGTTTGTTACAACAATACTCATGATCAGAATGGATTTGTGATATTTCACGGTCATAAGCCATTTCTTCAATGTTTAAATACTGTACCAACGAACATGCCCCACAAGATTCATACTTGCCACACTAGCGGTCTTATCTACCTGAAAGAACATGAAACAATTCATTTACGTGATTTTCATAGTGATAGAAATGCTATTTTAAAGGAGTCCAATAATCGGAGCTATTTTGGGTTAATAAAAATATAAAAAATATACAGAAATAATTACATAAATACATATGTAATATAAGGTTACACATAGAAATAAATTTATATCTGTACATACATACATATATACTTACTTATAGCTAATTCTTTTTGAATTTGGCACTTAAACTGCTACTTAAAGTTTTGTCCAATTTGAACACGGTTTTGATTGATTCTAAATAAATTGATTAAGATTCTAAATAATACAATTACAATAATGTATGTACAATCATTTCGCATTATTTACTAATTTATATCAATATAAGAAAGTTAATATATCACATATACATATGTACATCGCTACATACATATGTATGTACATATGTATATGAAAATAGTTTTAAGTTTAAAATATGTATATTTGCTCATTCTTAATATTATGAAAATAACCTCAAAAATAACAAATTAATTATCAAAATTAAATGATTACAAGTTTCTGATAGCAAAAATTTGCACGTAACAGGTGTCTCTGAAATGATTGAGTAAGAAGCCATTCTCTTACTCTAAAAATACGAATACTCGTATGTGTCTACACATAATTTCGCATGTTATATACACATGAGTATGTACATACAACAATAAAAGACGTCGCACGGCAATTGCGCAGGACAGACGCATAGCTTTCGGGAAACTATAAAATATACGGAATGATTTCTACGTGTGAGCTTTTGCTCGTTTGGAAATTGTTCGTCTCAGTTTTCACATACATACATACATACAAACGCACAACGACAAAGGAAGTGACAAAAACTTCAAGATTTTAGATGGTAAATATGTATATGTACATACACACTTGTAAAAAAATTGCAGGTATACCTGTATAGTATACAGTGTATACGTATTTAATATGTAGTACATGTTTATATAAGCGTTTCACAGGAGAATTTATTAGTTCTCAAGCAATGTTATTAACTTGTTGCATTATAAGCATTCTATCTTAGTTGGTCTCTCTATCTGGTTGGCTATTTGGGCAATGTATAACTCAAACTCAAACTGAAAAACACTTCGGTGAGCAAGGTAACCCATCTTTCTGTTGTTCTGGTGTTGCGAAGATCGCCGATAATTTTTAGGTTATTTAAAATTGTGAAGATGATATTATGACCATTCAATGGGAAGTACGTGTGATATTTTGTAATTTCGCAAAATTTTTGTTCCTTTTCTATTCCTTAATTATGAGAAGATAAAAATATCTTTACTTTAAAAAAAATATATTCATTAAACTCAAGTGGAATGTCAACATACGTACATCAAATCTTGGCAAAATACAAAAGTAGTCGGATTCATGCAACTTTACTATCATAATTTATATATTCAATTTCCTCCCAATCATTCCTTAACCAGAAAAAGCGTTGGAGTAGCTAGTATTAGGTTCGTTTCTTAACTGCTAATATTACTAGTTTGTACTAGTAAAATTTCTGCTGGAAAAGCGTCTCTTAGCCCAAAAGGGAGCACAAGTTGAAATCGTAAGAAGCAGGGAGAGCTCTTGATTTCTGCTGGTGAAGTTTCTATTAGCAGAATGATAGCTAGCAGCTACTCGCAGTTGTGGAACAAATCTTTTATAACCCTCCCAAAATCTCGACATTTTTTGTAGGATAATCCACCAAAACATCTGTTAAACAAAGGAATTAATTTGATATACGGGATTAGTATACTTACTTTTGATTAGACCTTATATGTATGTGTAAATTTTTTACAATGATTGGTATGGAAAAAGAATCAAAATAAAAAAGAACAGCTGATAGTCGATATACAAAAGCGCCGTAATAATGAATCGAAAGCACTAACGAGTGATTGAGCTTTCACGAGGGCTCTGTACGACGCGAATTATAAGTGAATACATATGTATGAATGTGTACATATGTATGTTTAATTATACTTGTACTAGCTATAAAATGCGGTATCTACGAAGACGAATACCACTATAGAATGTGAACAGTAAGGATATTGACTAATTGTGACTGCTGACGTATACTCCCATTTCTCATAAAGGTGAAAAAAAATAAAGAAAAAAGTGATACAATTTGCAGGATATTGTTTATATTGGGTGAGTAAATTATTGAGTAATATTTTTTGCCTTATTAAAAGTGCAACATTTGCGAAATGCTTTTCATCATGAAACACGCTGATTAATATTTTTGCGAAGTATTTTATATCACATAAATCGAAATATTAAGAAATCAATCAAATGTTATAATTTGTATATCCGTTTAACGAGTGTAGGTTTGAGAGAGGTCTATAATATTATATTTACATATTATACTCATACAAAACGTTTAACAAAGTTTGAGTAATACACACAATATACGTATGTGTGTGTATAATACACTTTGGATACAAATTGCCTATGTCTAATAAAAAAAGTGTATAGAAACATATACATATGCGCATATGTATATGTACATAGTTTGTTTGTAACGTTTTCCGGTTAATAGTAAAAAGAGTTTGTCTAAAATATAAAGATCTTCAATTTTGCAATTATGTATATTCACTTACATATGTAAGAATGTATGTAAGTGCATATGTACATATACATATTCATGAAACGTACAAGAAAAAAGTGCAATATGTGTGGAGTGTACAAACACTTCCTCTATACCATTTTTGTTTATATTAACAAGTAAAGCAGGGCTAAGTTCGGGTGCAACCATTTCATATTTTCGCAACTTGTAGGAATCAAGACCAGGGAAACACCTTAAAACATTAAACATTGGGTTATGTATGTAAGTACATTAAACTTATTAGAAAAACTTTTTCAAAAATGTTTGCCCACAGGTGCCCCTTGCTAATTCGATCCTCTGTGCGGAATTACAGTTTAATATATTAATTTAGTGCTTAGTGATGGCACTTTATAGGTATTCCGTTAATGGCGTTTTGTAGGCGTGACAGTGGTTCGATTACGCTCATCTATGAAGTCGTAATTTTTTTGTACCAAGAAACACACATACCAATTTTCATCAAGATATGTTAGCTTTTACTCAAGTTAGAGCTTGCATGGATGGACGGACGGACGGATAGACAGACAGTCACCCGGATTTGGACTTTTCTCGTCATCCTGATAATTTATATACACAGATATAACCCTATAGGTATCTAGCTTAGTTTTAGGTAATAGATACAACTGTGAGGTGAACGAATCTATATATACGTACTCTATAGCAACAAGTTGCAGGAGTGTAATAAGAAAAGTTATATTTCTATAGATTTGCGTGTGTACATATGAATACATAGACTTACTTAAAAGTTTCATTTATGTTTTTATTTGTTTAAGGGGGGGTAAGGTCAAATCATACGAAAAAAGCCATGTTTTTGTGATTTTTTTCCTGACGACACAGTTACAATTTATATATCCAACCAATGGTAGATTGAATATTGACATTCGTATGTCTTATCAATTTTTTACAAAGAAATATTAAAAAATACGGCAATGGCAGCAATTGTCCGGACGGGTCTCGAAAAAAAGTTGAATTGCGGTGGCCCTCATAACTTCAAAACTACTGCACCGATTCTTTTGAAATTTTAAACACTATTTTTGTACATATTTTACGCGGTAACGCTGTAAGGGTTTTTTGGAAATTCCAATTTTTGAACACTTAAAAGTGTATATCTCCGTCAATTTTGCTTTAATTGCTGTCAAATTTTCACAGAATAATCTTAAGATATTGTACATTAATATAAAATAAAAAAAAAAAAACAAATATACCTTACTCCTTCATTAAAACATAGGATACCCAAACAAATATTGTCGTAGCATTTGCCATTAAAATACATACATACATACATACGCATGAAGAGCATTTCACTTGTTGACCTAAAATTAATCGTGACAATAATATTATTAAACGTACATAGATATATACCAATTGATCAGGACGACGAAGCGATTTCAATTTTGGGACTGTCCATACGTGCACGCGTTAACTTAAGTAAAAATGAAGATACCCTTGGCACTATAAGAACGTTGGTCTGCAGATGAGCATACCATTGTAAAGCCTACGAGAATCTGTTAATCGAAAACTATAAAGCAGTTTAACTAAACTCCAAATTAAGACAGAAAAATGTATTTGGTACAGGGAATGAAAGTATGGAAGGGCGTGTGTGGTTTAAATTTATTTAAACATTTGCTTAACTGAGCCCCATAAAAAGATAATATTGAATACTACTAAAACCGCGAAAACTCACTAAAAATACGTCAGAAGTCTTAAATTTTATAGCAAAGATGGTATTTAGTGCACCTGTAAGTGCAAACTTACATACGCGTGTGTATGCCAGGAACCAAATTCGGTGAATAATGTGTTGTGATTAAATTTGAATGAAATCGGACTACAACCACGCTTCACAGATATAACTTCATATCACTTACATATGTACATATGTATGTTATGATTTCTAATTCTCTGGTTGACCTTAACCTAAGGTTGATTGTAATATACATATGTAAATATTTTGAACATGAAAAAAAGAAACTAGAAAAACAAATTTTATTTAATTCATTCACAGTTTCGCCAATTAATAAATATTAAGTATAGAAAATGTTCTTCTTCAAAAGTCGGCACCAAAAGTTAAGTTATGATTAGGTAGATATTTTAACTTTTGTTAAAATTTGTGGAATTCCCTTCTATTTAATGCCAATAAACATAAATAACATATGCCTACGTATGTATGTATGTATATACAACAATGTAAACTATGCACAAACCATACTTGCACGTACGTATGTACATTTCCCATAAAGAATTCAAAGGAATTTAATTAGTGAGATTCCGAAGTAACGTCAAACGTGATGGCTGGTGGTAACTTAGCGCGTGTACCATATAATAACATATTGAATAGATCAATGCGGCAATCAACAGTAATATACCTAAGTATTCATACCAATTTTTATTAATATAACTAGCTGATCCCGCAGCCGTTTTTCTGCGAGAAATTACATATGTGTTTTGAAATGAAAAGAAAGTTAAATTTATCATTTCTTTTATTTTCAATGCAACGCAGCTTGATAAACAACATTTTTTGGTTTCTGTTCCGGTGCGTAAATGTACAGAGAAGATAGTTTTCCAACTCGTGAGCACGCCACGTATTTTTGGCCGTGCATAAAACATAGCAGCTCAAAATTTATGCCATACACTTCTAGCGACTATCCTTGTGTCCTGATGATTGTCATCTCAAATGCTATTTTTACTGGAAACGGAATTCGTTTGAACTGAAATGGCAAATCGTGAGAACTCAAACAAATTCGTAGAATCAAGCATTCTGCCCCCTTGTATTCGATAGCTGCGTCACAATCAGGCGGGTTCCATTACACAGTTTCGGCGCTTGTAGATTGCGCAGCATAATAACGACAGATCTAACTTTGAGATGCAAATAATGCGTTGGCATACCAAACAATTCTCCCGGAATTTGACTTTGAATCTTCCAGTTTAAGTCATCAACATCGGTATTCTGGGCAGCTATCATTGCACGTGCATTCAAGGAATCGTAGTTATGATAATTTGGCCAATGTTCGGATAAACATTCTTGATGAGTTCATCTTTCGTGAATCAATAAACGGCAGATGGAATTGATATCAAACCCATATTCAATTTTTAGATGTAAAATGTCTTCGGCAATGTCATTTTTGTTCGTATCCCATAATAGACGCGGATTTGAAGGCTGATATGTCTAAATGATTATCGTGAAAAGTGTGCGAACTTCATTTGCATTCTAGTGATTATCATTTTCCAGCAATTGCAATTGCTGGCTTACTTCTCAAAAAGTTGCACACACCGCATCATTCACAGTACGCAATGACTCAAATGAAGTTGAACCGCGTACATTTATCAATAGCAACCGAAGGTAGAAACAATCGTCGTTTTTCGGGTGGATTGTGTAAATTCATCTTAATGCATTAGTTGATAACACACCTGGATGTCCATTTACTGGTTAGCCTTGCTTTCTGCGTAATTATTTCTTCAACGATGCATTCCATGCATAATATCGAGGTTTTTCCGAATCTCCTCGCAAAAGGATCACTGACGAAAGTTGAGCAAAAACTCGTAAATGTTAATTTTGTTGCTGGCGGTGTATCCATTGGCTGTACTGTATTCCCTGGGTTGAAATACACTCTTTGGCCATTCTCCAAATTAACTGCGAGACGCACAACAGTCGGAAAGCGCTACTAAGCGCTTTAGTGCCGTATCGTTCAAGACCAATAACCGCCATGTTGCTTCCTTTGGTAACGTACTTACAAACGTATTTTATTGATTACACCAAACTGCAATACTCAACATTGATATGCGCTTTGAATATGAATTAGACAATAAAATACTTCGATATTCACTCTTCTAAGTTGAAAGCTGAATGTTCTGCCATTGTCGTCTAGTGAGCAACGCCGATAAAGTGGATATCCATCTTTTCTAGTTTGTGTTTCTGAAAGAAAAGCACGTGGATAGTGTTTGGTGCATTTATTGTGAGACATACAAATCGAAGTGGGATTGTGGTATCCGCAAGGCCCATGAACCTAATGGTTTTCATCACTTCGTATAATACTGGATCTTTCTCTGCATCAGGAATTTCAGCAGAAATGATTTCATCAATTTGATCTGGTGTAACCACCATCCAAAAAGTAATGTACAGTGGCGGACACAAGGCTACATACACCCCCTATTTCCATTGAGATGAGAGTACAAAAAGTGATTAGAAAAATGTATGTATGCAGTTTTATTCTAATATTTATTATAATAACAATTAACTAAAAAAATCCATTATTTAACATAAAACAACAAATTTATGGATGAAAAACTCAAAAATTGCTTTGACAAAAGTCTACATACAGTATAAATCCCATACTTTGTACATTGTAATATTAACAGTAAGGTAACGTTAGCCTTTTTCTTTTATTTCAATATGTTTATTGTTTGATATTTATTGAATTTAGTTGTGGTTTAAACATTTCAATAGCTATAATGGCTACGCGAAATGAAATATCAATTGATGTAAGAAATTTGGTGATAAAAGAAAGAAAAGAAAAAAATCATATGGTGAAATTTCTAAAATTTTGAAGTTGAGTCGAGCAACAGTACAGACAATTCTAAAAAACTTTAAAAATAATGGTTCCAACGAAAATAAACCGCGCAGTGGACGCCCAAAAAAACAATCTCGTAGAGACGTCGGCCTGATTCTCAACGAAGTAGACCAAAATCCAAAAGTAAATGCTCCAAATATAGCCGAACGCATAGTAAGTACGTCACAAATGAGTATCCAACCAAGAACAATAAAAAAAAACTCTAAACGATAACGGATTCCACAGTAGAACACCACGGAAGAAACCTTTTATTTATGAAAAAACCGGAAACTTCGTTTAAAGTTCGCCAAAAAACACAAAGAAAAGGAAATGGATTTTTGGAAAAAAGTTTCATTTACAGATGATTCTAAATTCACCCTTTTTGGTAGTGATGAAAGGGCTAAAATTTGAAGGAAAACTAACGCCACGCTTGAACCGAAAAACGTAGTATCAATTGTGAAGCTCGGTGGCGGCAGCGTAATGGTTTGGGGAGCTGTTGCGGCCTCTGGAGTTAGAAATTCGGACTTTATTGAAGGTGAAATGGACGGTTATAAGTATAAGTCTCTGTTGGAACATAATTTGAAGCCTTTGGTGGATAATTTAGGGCTCGGTTCCAGTTGGATATTTCAACAAGATAACGATCCGATGCATGCGGCGCAAATTGTTAAGGACTGGTTGCTTTATTATACTCCAAGACAATTAAATACACCACCTCAAAGTCCAAATATGAATATTATTGAACATGTCTGCGAGATTTTGGAGCGTAGAATTAGAAAGCACCAAGTTTCTAGCTCTGCTATACTCTAAGAGCGCATATTGGGACCTTGGAACAGCATTACATCTGCAGCGTTGACAAATTTAGCAGAATCAATGCCACTGCATCTTCAAGCAGTTATAGATGCCAATGGGGACCCAACTAAATACTAAAACGTCTTAATAACGAGCATTTTGTAAAGTTTTTCGCACTAAACTAAGATATTTTTGTACTGTATGTAGACTTTTGTCAACACAATATTTGAGTTTTTATTCCATAAATTTGTAGTTTTATATTAATTAACGGATTTTTTAAGTTTGTTGTTATTAGAAAGAAGATTAGAATAAAACTGTATCAACACATTTTTCTAAAAAGTTTTTGTACTCTCACATCGAAGAAAACAGGGGGTGTATGTAGACTTTTGTCCGCCACTGTATGCGTGGGGCAAACCTCACTTTTGCCACTCAACAGAGTACATCTAGCATCTAATAGCACCATATATGTATATGTACGTCCATCGAAGCTGTTGAAGTCTTGATGTGACATCGTGACGATTGCTTGCTGATCCATAATACCGCACGTACACATGTCATCGCATCTTGGGAGTACTCGGTCAAGTGCCTTGCGCTGCTAATGTATGTTGATGCCAAAAAAAAACGCCGACCGATATTACAAATTTCAATCTGTAATTGATCACTTTGTGTGCAACACACATAACATTTTCACTGAATAATTTTAAAAAATTTTTGAAGCAAACGACAAATTTGAACGATTTAAATAATTGAAAAACAAAACAAAAAAAATTGAAAAAAACAAAATTTTATGGAAAAAATTAACTTTTTGGAATCGTCCAATTTTCCGACTTTCCCTCACGAAAAGCATACAGGTTTTTTTATTTTTAAACGTTCCCCGATCCACACAGAACATTCTCTGAAAATTTCATCAAGATTGGTTCAGTCGTTCCCTTAGCGTTACTAATAAACAAACAATCATTCGTTTGTATGGGAAAAAGAAAAGGGCTGTTTTCCGGCAATTATTTGGATTTTTCTTGCCGTAAAAACCATCCTTGAGCCCCAACGAACATTTAAAAAAAAGAATTGGAAAAATTGGTCAAGGCGTTTTTGAGTTATGCGCTTATTAACACATTTTGCGATTCATTTTTATATATAAGATATTGGTACTTTTTATTGAAAGTATTAAAAACTCTCTTAGTGAAATAAATTATTTTTATATTCATACAGGGTTTGCCCGGAAAGTAATAGGACTGAGTCGATTTAAAAAAATTTATTGAACCAATCGTTACAATTCTTTAAAAACTTTCAAAATAGGCTTCTTCTGCGTCGATGTAGCGCTGCTAGCGCGATTTCCAAGCATTAAAGGCGTCGCGGAAGGCATTCTCCGGAATAGCCTTGAGAGCCGAGGTGCAAACTGCTTGGATCCGCTCTGTCGTCTCAAAATGCTTGTCGCAGTTCTCCGAGCAAGTCTTCTTCAGAGATCTCTTCCCGGCCCTCCAAATAGGCCTGGTTCTCTCGAAACACATCACTTCTTGCTAAAGCAACATCTGAGTAAGCCTGCTTGATCATATTAAACGTCTCTGTCGCAGCTTTACCGAGTTTCACACAGAATTTAACAAACGCTGCATTTTCCGATTGCACCACAGAAACATCGCGCAAAAATGTTTGCCCTGACTCTCCGGGTGCTCGGAGACAACTGACCACCCACTCGTTCGTTGGCTAGGAATGCCCTCCAACGAATCCAGTCGGTGCGCGCACGCTCCGAAGTACAGTCGCGGCGGAAGAAAACGAGTCCTATTACTTTCCGGACAATCGCTGTATCTTATGCCTCTCATATTTTCTGAAGAGATATTATTGAGGTTGCACCGAAACTATAACTTATAGTAAAAAAGGGTATAATAAACATATGCATACTTATATAAAACTATGCATCAATTATCTCAACAACATGGCAGCAAATCGAATTTTAAGACAAAACACCAGCAACTTGTTTTGATGAGACTTAAACTCGGCCATACAAAACTAACGCATGGATATTTGCTTTCAAAAGAATCGCCACCACATGAACTGTAATGATAGCCTGACCATGCAACACCTAATAAACTGTTACAATGACACATCGCAAAATATTGATTTGCATACCGCTATAGCAACACTGGACTACGAAAATACATATAAGAAAACATCTACCTCCTCTAAGTAAATTGATATGTAACGAAGGCCTAAGCAGCCAGTTTCCTTATTTACAATTTATTTACAAGTCATATTAAAATAAATAAATAAATAAATAATTATATTGCTTTTGTGATATGCTATAGTAGTCCGATCTGATTGTAGATTGTAACGGTGACTTGAATAATAAACTTTACCGAATTTCGGGAAGTTGTCTTGTCTAATATCAAAGTTTTCCAAACAAGAATTTGATTTAGTGGATCACAGCTTTGTGCTATAGTGGTCTAATATCGTCCAGCTTCCTGGGGAGAAAAGTTCAAGGGTATATAGACGGACATGGCTAAATCGATTCAGCTCGTTACAACGGTCATTTATGTATGTACTTTACAGGGTCTCCAAAGCTTTCTTCAGAGTGTTACAAACTTCGTGACAAACTTAATGTACCATATTCAGTGTATTATTTCTTCATACCGGCTCTTTCCCAGAGAGTGTGATAATAGGTGAAATCGGATGATAATCATACAAAGTTTATGTGGAAAACTGCTATAAGTGTGATAACTTTAGGTAAGAGGCAATAAATTTCTAAGATTGTACTTGAGGCTTCATAGAAATCGGTATAAAAATTAGACAATGGGCGTGACTCCGCCTACCATTAGGTAAAATTTTATATGTCAGTGACTTCTCGACCGATATTCCTAAATTTGCTGCATATTTGTTAAGGTATTCTTATGTTACATTGTGAAAATGGGGAAGTCGGACTATGGAAACATGATCTCGGGTACATTTAGGTAATGTTAAAAGTTAATGAAATTAGGAGGAAGGTCTTACCTTATCCTTACTCCAATATACTCGATATAGTGTTATCTTTGCACTTCAGTTTAAATGAAACATTCAGATTGAACAAGCAGCAGCGTTCTTATTTCTATAACGTTATAAATAATTTGTTACCGTCTCGAAATTTCCTTGGAAATATCCTAAAAAAATTCCTTGAAATTTTAGCCCTTATGGAAACATGATCTCGGGAACATTTGAGTAATATTAAAAGTTAATGAAATTAGGAGGAAGGTCTTACCTTATCTTAACCCCAATATATCCGATATAGTGATATCTTTGCACTTCAGTTTAAATGAAACATTCAGGCTGAACAAGCTACAGTGTTCCATATTTAACTTCCTATTTATATAACGTTATAAATAATTTGTTACCGAAGCTTTTATAATCTTAATTCTTGAATAAAATTGTTTTTTAACTTGCATCAAAAACATTTCTACTTGTGCCAAACAGAATTTCCAAATTCATATATAAAACATATACATAAATACTAGGGTGTTTTATTTACTATTAATTATTTAACTATTAATATTTTTTTTTTAAAGTAATAACATAAACATTATACACATTTGTCATATCTAATTGCAGGTATTCAAAGAGGCTTTCATAGCTTTCAGAAAGAAGTATCGAATTAAGCAAATAATTGCATTCAGAATGAATGTTGCTAATTATTTTATTATTTTAATACAACTATTTTGTGTGGCAAGTGCTTCATTGGTTCAGCGGTCACCTTATTCCCTACAGGGAGCTGTGGACGAGTTACATCATCGGGATGTCGGAAAATATCCATTAAATGCACCACCTTCACAACAATACTACTTTAATGGTGCTTTCAACACTGGTGCCGAGCAAGATTATTGGAACGATGGTAAATAAACGCTTTTACAAAATAAATAGTAAAATAAAAAAAATAATATAATATACACCCAACTCTTTTTTTACCCGGTAGATACGTTCCTCAGAAATCCGTGTAAAAAAAAACAGTGTAAAAAAGAGGTGTTTCCTATAGAAAAATGGGGGATACGTTCTATGTCATCTGAAAACCGTGTAATATGAGATAAAGAACTACATATATATACTTCGAAAAACCGTGTAAAAAATGTCGAAAAGTAAAATATTTCAGATATGCATACAAATTGTATGTTCATATGGCATTTTATGGAGCACTGAAACTTAAAATACATAATTCATACTGGTGAAAAATTGGTAGATTAAGCAAAAAACAAAAGAAATGTTCTGTTAACCCCGAATTAAGAACGGAAAAATTAGAATAGAAATAAAGAAAATTATTTACATAAGTAGGTAGATAATAATTCGTCCCTACTTGATAACAATCGCAATTGTTTGCGACGAACTGGACTAAAGTCGGTATCATCGCTGGAGATATCCATTTCAGCAATGTAAATATCGTGCGAACAAAATGTGTAGGTAAGAGTTATCGAATAAAGGGACTTCCCAATAACTACTACATATGTGTGTTTATTCCAGCAATGGTGTGGTAAAACAAACATAGTTACAAGACAGTGATTTTAAAACCGTACTAGATTAAACATTTTTTATAAATTTTTTTTTCAACCGTGTAACTTCAAATCCGTGTAAAAAGAAACCGTGTAAAAAAAGAGTAGGGTGTATATAAATACTATATGTACTTATTCTATTAAAGATAGTAAACCCTACTATATCTCCTTTTATTTATTTATACATATGTACATAATATTTTTAGAATAAGAAATTTTATATCCACAATTTAGCTACAAACGTCTCATGTATCTCTTTTTGAATACCTTGATAAAAATTTGTTTATCCCGTTGAATATATGTTCATATATTCCATCGCGGCTTATGAATTTGGGCTTCTTTAGCTCTTTTTTATTCAGAGTATGGGGTGTATCATATGTATTTATTTTCCAAAATAAGTTAATATATATAATGAAATATAAGTTTTTAAATACATAAAAACTAGGGTATAGAAAAGCTTCCATATTGATTATTGCAAATGATAGATAATCAGTTTACCACCGCCATTTCTAAGTGATATTCCGAATAAATATTTACCATGGCTACATCTCATTATATTTTAAAACAGATAGTTTAATTTAGCAAGCAAAACTTTACAAATATACATTTTGACTTTTTGCAACTCTTAGTTTAAATAAAATAATTCCGTCCTTCCAGTAGACTTTACTACGAATATATCTGTCAAATAAGCAGTAAGCCCTGGCAGCTTTACTAACTTCCGTCAGTCCTGCTGTTTTAAAACCATAAGTATGATAATGTAAAGACATTCAGTGTGTACGTTGCCTGCAATGCTTTTGATTGCCACAATCTGCCTACAGAATACCCTTTTTACTATCGAACTGATTACAACTTATCGCTGATTTCCGACGCCATATATTTCAACTGCATACATTTTTGCCGATACCAGTTATATTCAACAATCTTACGAACTTAGTGCTGAATTTTCTTATTTTTAACGTAATTGGACATCGTTGAGGGTTTCAAATAGGCTCATAAAGTTATAAGTTATAACGAACCGAAAACATTTCGTTGAGAATTTTAATTGCGCAAACTCAATTTTGTATGTAATAGTATAATAACAATTTTTTTTTAAATAATTAAGACTAGTGTAAAAATTTATGATTTTACGATGCTTTATGATAAGTTGAGAGTACCCTACATATGTACATATTTCGCTATTTGAAGATGCTATTCCTCCTCTAAATATAATCAAAATTTTCAATAGAATAAGATTCTTGCAAATTATTGGCTGAACTGTCATTTATAGTGTAATTCAGCAAATTACCAATTACGTCTACACCACCTTCCAGATGGAAAATTGCTTCTTCTTGTTAAGAAGATCGAAAAGATTCACGACATACATATGTATGTTCCATATCAGCCACCTTACACTAAACTCTTAACATTATATTTGCTCTATTTCGAAACAATTATTAGAGGAGGAAATAGTAAATAAGCTCAGCTTTCAAGGTGTTGTGTCATTGGATTTTAAGATCTATTGTTGATAGGAATTAAAATCTATAATTTCATTTGGTATAAATTTGTTTTATTAAAATTCAAACGCCTGCTTAATGGTTTGACTGTTATTTAAGTTTGAAAAATAACCGCTATATTACTTAGGAAAGTAAATGTTATTGCTGGGAGTAGCATGTGGGATATGTGTTTCTTGAATACAAATTTTAGATTTTGCTCTTTAATGAGCAGAGAACTAAAAATGTTAAAACAAACGCTTAAAATATGACCAAAAACGCAAAAATATGCAAACAAGAAACGTAATCTTCAAATATGTATTTAAACTGCGTTTTAACTCTTTTTTATTATATCTAAACATAAGTCGCATGGACATTTTATTTTACAATGTATACTCAAATTTATTGTTCTTCTTGAAGGTTATTTCGACTACAATAAATCATTAAAATATTTGTCAAATACAAAAGACTTTATTCGACATTTTCAGATGACAAGGGATGTATGAAAAAAGCGTTAGTTCCGTTGGAGAAACTTTTTCGCGTATTAATTTGAGTCTTCTATACCTTGTTGCAAAATATCATTTATTTCCTTAAGGGGTTTATATCCCTTATTTCTTCCAAAAATGTCATTCAGCTTTTCAAAATAACTTTATTTTCGAAACTAGAAATCAACGCTCGTACTTCTTCAAGAACGCGGACAGATTTTTTATTTCTATTGCCTCGGGTTACGAGTCTTACAATAACATTTGTAAGGCTATAAAAGCAAACAAACAAACAGTTAACAGTAGAAAACTGTAGCCGCACAAACTCTGTTAGGCTATGTAATCCATACGAAAGACAAGTGAAATGCATCATCTTAAAGGGTTATATACAGTTAGAATATTAAAAAAATCATATAAATAGTTAAGAATACAAATTTGAAAAGGCGTTTAAGAGTGCTTGGAAGTGCATTCCAAACTTTAAGCGCATTTTTCTCAAAATGGTGATTTCAAAGTCGGGGACCAACATTACTCGAAAACGGCTGAACTAATTAGTCTCAAATTTTAACACGAACTGCTCAAATACAAGAAGATTAATTTTGGTCAAAAATATAATTTTTTTTTAATATCCACTATGTTGTCAAAAAAATTTATCTTGCTTATTCTTTCGATTCATGACTAGATTTAACATTCTTCTTCTTAATTGGCGTAGACACCGCTTACGCGATTATAGCCGAGTTAACAACCGCGCGCCAGTCGTTTCTTCTTTTCGCTACGTGGCGCCAATTGGATATTCCAAGCGAAGCCAGGTCCTTCTCCACTTGGTCCTTCCAACGGAGTGGAGGTCTTCCTCTTCCTCTGCTTCCCCCGGCGGGTACTGCGTCGAATACTTTCAGAGCTGGAGTGCTTTCATCCATCCGGACAACATGACCTAGCCAGCGTAGCCGCTGTCTTTTAATTCGCTGAACTATGTCAATGTCGTCGTATATCTCGTACAGCTCATCGTTCCATCGAATGCGATATTCGCCGTGGCCAACGCGCAAAGGACCATAAATCTTTCGCAGAATTTTTCTCTCGAAAACTCGCAACGTCGACTCATCCGCTGTTGTCATCGTCCAAGCCTCTGCACCATATAGCAGGACGGGAATTATGAGAGACTTATAGAGTTTGGTTTTTGTCTGTCGAGAGAGGACTTTGCTTCTCAATTGCCTACTCAGTCCGAAGTAGCACCTGTTGGCAAGAGTTATCCTGCGTTGGATTTCTAGGCTGACATTGTTGGTGGTGTTTACGCTGGTTCCAAGATAGACGAAATTATCTACGACTTCAAAGTTATGACTGTCAACAGTGACGTGAGTGCCAAGTCGCGAGTGCGACGACTGTTTGTTTGATGACCGGAGATATTTCGTCTTGCCCTCGTTCACTGCCAGACCCATTTGTTTTGCTTCCTTGTCCAGTCTGGAGAAAGCAGAACTAACTAACGGCGCGGGTGTTGAAGCCGATGATATCAATATCATCGGCAACGCAAGCAGCTGGACACTCTTATAGAAGATGGTACCTTCTCTATTTAGTTGTGCAACTCGAACTATTTTCTCCAGAAGCAGGTTGAAGAAGTCGCACGATAGGGAATCGCCTTGTCTGAAACCTCATTTGGTATCGAACGGCTCGGAGAGGTCCTTCTCGATTCAGACAGAGCTTTTAGTGTTGCTCAACGTCAGCTTACACAGCCGTATTAGTTTTGCGGGGGTACCAAATTCAGACATCGTGGCATAAAGGCAGCTTCTTTTCGTGCTGTCGAAAGCAGCTTTGAAATCGACGAAGAGGTGGTGTGTGTCGATTCTCCTTTCACGGGTCTTTTCCAAGATTTGGCGCATGGTGAATATCTGGTCGGTTGTTGATTTGCCAGGTCTAAAGCCACACTGATAAGGTCCAATCAGTTTGTTGACGGTGGGCTTTAAACTTTCACACAGTATGCTCGATATAACCTTATATGCGATGTTGAGGAGGCTAATCCCACGGTAGTTGGCGCAGATTGTGGGGTCTCCTTTTTTATGGATTGGGCATAGCACACTTAAATTCCAATCGTTGGGCATGCTTTCGTCCGACCATATTTTATAAAGAAGCTGATGCATGCTCCTTATCAGTTCTTCGCCGCCGTGTTTGAATAGCTCGGCCGGCAATCCATCGGCCCCTGCCGCTTTGTTGTTCTTCAGGCGGGTGATTGCTATTCGAACTTCTTCATGGTCGGGTAATGGAACGTCTGCTCCATCGTCATCGATTGGGGAATCGGGTTCGCCTTCTCCCGGTGTTGTGCTTTCACTGCCATTCAGCAGGCTGGAGAAGTGTTCCCTCCATAATTTAAGTATGCTCTGGGCATCGGTAACTAGATCACCTTTGGGGGTTCTACAAGAGTATGCTCCGGTCTTGAAACCTTCTGTAAGCCGCCGCATCTTTTCGTAGAATTTTCGAGCATTACCCCTGTTGGCCAGCTTATCGAGCTGTTCGTACTCACGCATTTCGGCCTCTTTCTTCTTCTGTCTGCAAATGCGTCTCGCTTCCCTCTTCAACTCTCGGTATCTATCCCATCCCGCACGTGTTGTGGTCGATCGTAACGTTGCGAGGTAGGCAGCCTGTTTTCTCTCCGCTGCGACACGGCACTCCTCGTCGTACCAGCTGTTCTTTTGCACTTTCCGAAAACCAATGGTTTCGGTTGCAGCTGTACGTAAGGAGTTTGAAATGCCGTCCCACAGTTCCCTTATACCGAATTGTTGATGAGTGCTCTCAGAGAGCAGGAGTGCAAGCCGAGTAGAAAAACGTTCGGCTGTCTGTTGTGATTGCAGCTTCTCGACGTCGAACCTTCCTTGTGTTTGTTGGCGTGCGTTTTTTGCTGCACAGAGGCGGGTGCGAATTTTGGCTGCAGCAATATAGTGGTCCGAGTCGATGTTAGGACCTCGGAGCGCACGCACATCTAAAACACTGGAGACGTGTCTTCCGTCTATCACAACATGATCGATCTGGTTGGTGGTTTTTCGATCCGGAGACAGCCAGGTAGCTTGATGTATCTTCTTATGCTGGAATCTAGTACTACAGATAACCATATTTCGGGCCCCGGCGAAGTCGATCAGCCTCAACCCATTTGGGGATGTTTCGTCGTGGAGGCTGAATTTACCGACCGTAGTGCCAAAGATACCTTCTTTGCCCACCCTGGCGTTAAAGTCGCCAAGCACGATTTTTACATCGTGGCGGGGGCATCTCTCATAAGTGCGCTCCAAGCACTCATAAAAGGCATCTTTGGTCACATCGTCCTTCTCTTCCGTCGGGGCGTGGGCGCAAATCAGCGATATGTTGAAGAACCTCGCTTTGATGCGGATTGTGGCTAGACGTTCATTCACCGCAGTGAATGATAGTACTCGGCGACGGAGTCTCTCTCCCACCACGAATCCAACACCAAACTTGCGCTCCTTTATATGGCCACTGTAGTAAATGTCACAAGGACCTACTTGTCTCTGTCCTTGTCCCGTCCATCGCATTTCTTGGACGGCGGTGATGTCAGCCTTTATTTTCACGAGGACATCAACCAGCTGGGCAGCGGCATCTTCCCAATTAAGGGACCGGACATTCCAGGTGCATGCCCTCAATTCGTAGTCCTTCTTTCGTTTGCCATGGCCGTCATCAAAAGGGGGGTCACTCATCCGAGGCTTGTTGTTCCTTTTCATTGGGGGTGTTTTTTTACGTGGCGGGTCCCAAACCCAGCGCACAACCCTATGCAGAGGATGTTTCTCCTTCTCACGTTAGCTCGCCTTCAAACGGATGTTCCTAGGCTACCCAGAGGATACTTGGTCAAAGACCGGAAGTCGTGAGCTGCTTGAGTCATATGCAAAAGAATCGTTTCTGGCCACTCCCAAGTGAATGGCGATCAGAGAACTTTCCTCACTTGCGTGAACTTCTACACATGACTCCACATTACTTTCACGAAATCTGTTTGGTTTTTTAATTTCAGAACATCCTGTTCAGAGATATAATGGTCTCCGCATAATATCGTTTTTGAGAGGAGCTCCCGAAGATCAGCTTCAGTTCCTTTCCAAATAAATAACATCACAGCAAGTTTTTAACGAAACTCATCTAAACGATTTATTTTCCCAACTATCCCCATCGGTTTTGTGGTCAGGGGATTTCAATGAGTAAACCCACTTTGAGGTTCCCCAAAATCAAATAACACAATATAATCCTATTTAACAATAGCGGTCCCACACATTTTTCAACCCATTCGTCCCTAACGAGAATCGACCTTTCTCTATCCTCTCCCTAGTTCTCCTCCAGAATTAGTTGGGAAGCTTCCTCTATTCACAGAGATAGTGATTAATCTCCCTTCAAACAAACTTCCACTTTGAAAAATATAAGTATCTGCTAAAATTTAGAATTGGGGCATGCAGATTGGGGCATGTTTCAAAGAGAAATTATAATAAGTATGGAAGGGTGTTAACGAAAATTTACATATGCAACTTGCAAGAATCAAACCTCGGAAAATTCCTTCAGGTATTCATTTCATACTCTTGTAAACTGCCAGGATCAATGTACATATATGAGATAGTATTGACCCGAGTTTATATATTTTTTGCCAATAGCATGAAATGAATACCTGAAGGAATTTTCCGAGGTTTCAGACTTTCTCCAACAACAATAGAATAAATGTATTCAATAAAGCTACTGTGGTTGGCCTTAAAGTATATATTCAGGGTTTGTGCGGATTTGAGGCCCTATGTTCCACCTAGGAACTACGTGGAAAATATACATATATTGTGCGGAAAGTAAGGACTGGTTTTTTTCCGCCGCAACTGTACTTCGGAGTGTGCGCGCACCGACTGGATTCGGTAGAGGGCGTTCCCAGCTAACGAACGAGCCGCAGGATAGTTGTCTCCGAGCACCTGGAGAGGCAGGACAAATATTTACGCGCGAAGTAGTGTGTTTCGGTGGCACCAGGCCTTTTTGGAAGGCCGGTAAGAGGTCACTGATGAATGAGCAAATCCAAAGTGTAAACGATGCTCATTTTCTATATTTATTCCAGAGATTGCCTTCCGTAACGCCTACAATACTTGGAAATCGCGTTGGCAACGCTGCATCGACACAAAAGGAGCCTATTTCGAAAGTTTTTAAAGAATTGTAAGGATTGGTTGAATAATTTCTTTAAATCGACTCAGTCCTATTACTTTCCGGACAAACCCTATTCTATTACATTCATTTAAAATCTTTATGTTTTACTTTGCGGAAAGCTTTGTCGATAAGGAACAAAAATAAAGTAACAAAATGATATGTTTCAGACTACGAACCTATCTCTAAGTTTAGTAATAATTTAAAACTATGCGAAACAAGTTAGGAATAGGTAAGTTTGGTCGGACAATAGATGTTTTCAGAAATTATAAAATCTTTTTATTGGCATGTTTGCAAATTTATCTAAAAAAAGTGTTCCTGAATAATTTAAACTGTGCAGTAGAATAATGGACATGAGTCAGAGTTTCAAATATTTCAATTTAGTATTATCCCTATTATTATTATTGACTAGTAAATTTATCATATCATCCTATACATACAACCTTGTATATATGTAGTATATTGAAAGAAGATTTAAAGACTGTATTAAACAATTTCAGACTTTCAACCCACTTCGGTATTTCGAGAACGTGAGATTCAAAAGACTCCTGCAAGCATTACAGTTCCTGAACGTTCTGAATTAACAAAAGAGTTCTTACGTGAAATCGAAGATGCCCAGGAACTGGAACGCGAAGATCGCTTTAAAGAAGCATTGCGTAATCTATGGGAGAAATATCAACAGCAGGAGAATGATATTGAAGACAATAGCCTCGAAGAAAAAAAACGCATGCGAATTCCTCCCTACTATATGTTAATGCAAAAGAAACGCTCATATCCTGTACTTCCATGGTTACCCTATTCAGACCGTAAGAAACGCTTTCCAGTCGCGAAACGTTCAACTAAAACGTCTTACGGTGAAAATATGAATCTGGGAAAAACTGATGAAAAGGTGGCTAAAGAGTTGAGCGAATTGTTTGGGTCTTCTTCGTTTGCAACAAGCGACGAGAAAAAGAAACGTTCCACTGATGAACAAACAAAAACTTCTATCCATGATTCTCCTAAAGGGCCAACTATTGGAAATGGTACGGTATTGGAGATTCCGTCTAAACAAGAAAATGCAACGGTATTGTTAGACGAACACAGCATTCATCATCACAGCTTTGAAAATGATCATGATAGCCCCCATGTTGGCCATACACAAAAAGAACATAAGCACCGAAAACGCAGCGATCGTCATGGTTCTCATGAGAGTCATGAAGAGGATGAGGGAAGCACTGAATCTGAAGAGCGAGAAGAGGAAGAAGGTGAAGAGGAAGACGAAGAAGGTGAGATCTTTCCAAATTTAAAGTGATACCCTAATAATAAAGAAACTTTTAAAATGCTCTAAATTAACTTTATCAAAGAATTCGAAGAAGAAGACCTAGAAAACCGAAAGAAAAAGCGAGATTTAAACATCCCAAAGAAATTTCTTCGAAATGACCCTTTTCCATCAGCACGCATTAGTAATCTGAGACGTAAAAAGTCCATAGACTGGTCAACATATTTTGGGATAGATCGCAAAAAGAAATCTACTAATGGTCCAAAGTAAGAAAAAATAATGTTTAGTTTTTCCACTTTCTTAAATCCATGAAACAAAACATTACTAAATCTCCAAACAGCTTTAGTAATATGTATATTATATAATGGTATTTATATGAAATCCGTTTATGTTTGCTGCCTTACGTATTCCACAATAGAAATGCATGAAAAAAAGAAACCTAAAAGCGCAGGTCAATTGAAAACCTTTATATTTGTAAACTTGTAACATTATCCTATTTTCCTTCCGTTTCTATTTTCTAAAATTTAAAATCACAATTGTTTTGAGTTAAGTGTTTCTCTGTATTCTAGTGAGGAGGAGGATGATAAAAAGGAAGAGGAAAAGAAAAAACGAGAATTAAATATTAAAGAAATAAAAAATATGGATAGAAAGTTACAATCGATTGAAGACTTCATCATCGATGAAACCATAAAATATACAGGTGCACATGAAGGTTAGCTGGGTGGAAGGCAACATACGCATTTTATATGAATCAATATAATTCTCTGTTATTGTAGGTATAGCAAATCCTGATGAAATAAGGCGATTGAAGGATCATGTGCTTTCACGTTTAGCTACAGCATACAGTTTGGAGAAAATGCGTCGTGCTTTGGAAAAATTGAGGGAATATGTTGAAACTGATGATCATTTACAGCGCAATGTAATCGAACCGGACGATAGTGTTGAAAATGGATTAGAAAAACGATTGTCAATTAAGAAGGAACAGGCGACTGAACAAGATATGGAAATTAATAGGTAAATTCATATAAAAAACTTGCCTACATTAATTGAACGAATGTGTGGATGTACATTTTTATTGTAACAGTTTATCCTCGGAAAATGACATAACAAAGGAGATTAACACGAAAGCAATGGCAGACAGCAGCCGAGCTTATTCTACCAATGATAAGACCGACTTAAAAAATCGTGGTCTTTCGGAAAATTTAAGAAAACTGAAGAAGAAATTTAATGGTTATGTACGTTATCCGGAGTTACCCAATAATTTTAGTGATAACGACGATAACGATAAGGATGTCGGTGCTGGACTTTATGAGACATTAAATGATGCATATTTGGGCAATAAAAACTACGTAATAGGCTCAAATAAATGTCCTTTAATTGAAGCAATGGCAGAACGTTGTAGTGGTGTTGAATTTCTAAGTGGGGATACCAATCAAAACCTCTTGCCCATTTGTGGAGTACACCAGATCTGTTATTTATGTGTAAGTGTTAAGAAACAGTAAATATTTAAATTTGACATTCTTAACCGTTATTTTATAGGGAACTTCGCAAATGGCTTGTGATTATCACTATTTGGCCGAGGTCGATTCCATTTGTGGCAACAACAATGATTGTCAAGTGGCGGCTCGTTCTATATTGATGATATTGCGTGGCACTCTAAGCCAACAACTTGGGCCAAAAGAATGTATGAAGAATTCATGTTTACGCAGTGCCATGCGAGAGATTGGTTTGTAGATCATCAACGGCAAACCTTCTCAAAAATATAAGTGAAATCAATATGATGTATTCATCTCTATCCGAAATACATATACAACTAGTGTGAACTATAAAAATATAAATATATTTTGAAGTATGATATAGTTGGATAAACCAAATGTAATACCTGTTATGAATTTTGTCGTTGGACCTACTGAATTTAAGGTTTGATTGCGTACATACATACTATAAGTACATATTAACATTTGTACATGTGTAGAAACACATAAGCATGTAGCATACAAACATGCATACATTAAACAAATTTACTTGACTATAAATATAAACAAATATATACATATATTGTGGAATGTAGACACATTAACAAATATTTTTAGGTGTATGTACTTGTTTTTTAATTAAAATAAAATTAATTATGTTTAAATCAAATATGCATATGTATATATGAGGTTGGGATAACAATATAATTTAAAGTAAAATTATAAATGTTAAATGTGTAATTTGAACTTATAAATATATACTTATAAAATTATAAATATACATAGCTAGTTATGTATTTTATCTGTATACATATTGTATGTGCACGTGTCGCCTGTCTCAATTGAATAATTTAACTGTGGAGAGTTACATGAAAACAAATATCGGTTATCTTGCAAATAAGGGCCTATACCAGTGTGACACTTTCTGCTTTTTCGACAGCTTGTATTTCCAAAAATATTCTGTGAAATGGGGTCGTATCTTGAATAGTTTTTGGATGGCAGCGTTCTAAAGAGCTACCGCACGCAGGGACAAACAAAAAAAAGTGAAACTTTAAACGCGTTTTATCGAATCGACATTTTCAAAATTGCATTGTTTCATTTTGTTAATTGTAGATATTTTTCAAAACTTGTAGGTCATTGTAGACATCAAAACAAATTTGACGTGAAAGTTGAAGGCCATCCCGGAAAGTGCCTATATGCCTATGATGTTACTTTGAGGCGATAAAATAAATATGGATGATGATTGAAAAAAACTCACGAAAATCACCTAATTTTTACTGCGTTACACTGGTATAGCCCCTTAAGTTGAGTTACCATAAATATTGCGATACATCTTCAAAACTTTCAAACAGAAAATAAATGATGGAGGAATACAGTGTTAGGAGAAGTTAAGAACCGATTTTATCCACTTTAGGTACAGAAAAAAAGAAATATCTCTCAAACCATTTATCAATAGCAGCATGCACAGCTTTTATTGGTATTGACGACGCAGCTCGAACCAAAGATTTGTTGAGAATTTCAAAATTTCTATGAGGTATCGGCAGGCCATGTTCTGGAACTCTGACCACAAACTGTAGCAAATGTGTGGTGGCTAAGAAATAAATTATTTTTTATGATATTGGCTGAACACTGTTCAGTTATAGTGATGTTTTGAAAAGTTGTTCAAAATTCCGAATTTCGGCAAATAGCAGCTAGAATTGGTTGTAGTTATTCAACTATTGTTCGTGTTTTACAGCAAAAAAGAGAATAGTGGCGTCTTGTAGCGTAAAAAAGGATTAGGTCGTTCTCAAAAGTCAACTGAAAGAACAGATAACTTTCTATAAGGGCGGAGATATAAAATCTTCACCAAGTGGATTAAAGTGTCGAAACCATACGGGGACGGTTTAGAGATATGGAAAACGCCAACACAAAATGAAGACTGTACGACTTTCTTCGGCCAAAAAGGACCAAAAATGGGATTAGAATGAGTGGCACCCAGATTATGTGGTCTGACAAAAACAAATTTTATTAGCTAATCTCACAAAATTTGCTTTACTGCGCTGCTTAAGTAAGGAAACGTTCAAGGATAATTGTGTATTAAAAAATATAAGTTTCCCCAAAGGTAAATGATTTAGGGCTGCTCATCGAACCAAATCCTCCGCACCTTGTTGATAGAGTAATAAATGCATCAAAATATCCGACAGCGGTCCTTATACCGCCTAATCTTCCAAGATGACACAACGCCATGCCGTCATTTATTTAGATTGGAAACAAAAACATCTATACAATATTGGTGTACATGGTCCCGTTATAAGGGAATCAATTGAGGTCCTAATGAATTTTATCCCTTGAAGAATCAAGGCAGTTATGCTCATTATTAAAAGGGCCTACTTATTATTATGCTTATTTCTACCGTTAGTGGTAGGTAAAGGTCTTAAGCGACACTTCACATTTAAGGGTTTCACATAGTCTCATAAAGTTATAAGTTATAACGAAAATATAGCATTGAGAATTGAAATCTGTAAACTCATTTTTGTATGTAATTAAACCACTGTAAAAATTTATTATTTTATAATTTTACGATGTTTTATGACAGGTTGTGAGTACGCCAATTACTTTCTTTTAATTAACCATGAATATCATGGAATGTAAATTTTTCGTAAATTTTTTAAATTAATTGCCTATTCCTTATAAAAACCATTTTCAAAAATATTTGTGTGTACTACTAATTTACACCATGTGGCCAAACAAATTTAAATAGCTCTGATATTCTGTCTTTATAAACAAATTACTCATGTAATCTTATTTCAATTATATTTGGTTATCCGTTTTTATTGATCCTAAGTGTTTTTTCATAATTTGTATTTCTTTCCTTATCAATTAAGTGTTAAAGCAGAGCATTATTGTTGAAGATGGTACTCTTCTTATTTTGTCACTCTCAAGCCATGACTTTACTAATGAGAAATAGAATTAAATTGCTGAATACGGTTTTTCGAAATGTAAATAACATTAAGTTATATGAGTATGCTTAGAACTTTAAAATAAATATTTTCGTCTTCAATTCTCAGTCAGCGATTTGAGTGGGGTTGATGATCAAGTGGAATCTAAGAATTAAACATGAAGAATGTATTCGGTGGGTACAGCAAAATAACGTCGATTTCACAAAATTTATTGTATTGACTGAACTTCAGGAAAAAGCCATCTAATGTAATCTTCATATTCCAACGAAGCAAACGACGATAAATATTTTTTTTTTTAAATAACTATAAAAACTTATATTACTGATATACAAATATTTTGATTCCGTGAATTTGCTTCATTTCAGATAACATGCATGTGCGAATAAAATTGTTCCATTTTACTAATTATTTCGGAATACTGCTGCAATTCTTATTTCACATCAGTTTTATAGATATTTTTAAAATGTCATTACGGAAGCTTTTATAGTATAATGTGTTTACTTAGTTTATTCGAGTTGGGAATTTGAAAGACTAAAGTTATAGATCTTGTCATACATAGTATCTTCTTTACTAGTGTAGACCCCGCTTTCTCGGTTATATTCCTTTAATCATTCACTTAATTGGCAATTATGTTGTCAACAGATAAATGTAATTATTTGAAAATTACCAAAATTTTTTGACATAACATTTTCTATTTACCTCACTAAATCTTATCCTCTATAAACTAATATATTAACTATATTTCACGAATTAACAAAAGGATTTACTTTTTTGTTTTACAATAGACAAGTTGTTCTTCTTCATTCCTGCCGTAGACACCGCTTACGCGGTTATAGTCAGTCGTTTCTCCTATTTGCTATGTGGTGCCAATTGGAGATTCCAAGCGGGGGGACCGCTCCTTCTCCACCTGGTCTTTTCAACGGTGTGGAGGTCTTTCTCTGCTTCCCTTGGCGGGTACTGCGTCGAAAACTTTCAGGGCTGAAGTATTTTCGTCCATTCGGACGCATGACCCAGCCAGCGTAGCCGCTGTCTTTTAATTCGTTGAACAATGTCAATGTCGTCGTATAACTCATACAGCTTCGCCTTGACCAACCCCCAAAGGATCAGAAATATTCCACAGAACCTTTCTTTCAAAAAATTTTAGCATAGACTCCTCAGATGTTGTCATCGTCCATGTCTCTGCACCATATAGCAGGACGGAATAATGAGTGACTTATAGAGATTGGTCTTTGTTCGTCGAGAGAGGACTTTACTTCTCAATTGCCTACTCAGTCCAAAGTAGCACCTGTTGGCAAGTGTTATTCTGCGTTAAATTTCGAGGTTGACATTGTTGTCGGTGTTAATAGTGGTTCCAAGATAGACGGAATTATCTACGACTTCGAAGTTATGACTGTCAACAGTGCCGTGGGAGCCTAGTCGTGAGTGCAACGACTATTTGATTGATGACAGGAGATATTTCGTCCTTATACCGCTCGTTCACCACCAGACCCATTTGCTTCGCTTCCTTATCCAGATGTAAATAATTTACTATAATGTAAAATTAGACTTTTTAGACAATAATAGCATTGACAAACAGCAGCGTTAATCTGGATTAACTGCACTAATCCGGGATTCAGGAGTAAGGGCTTAATTTACATTTATTTGCGCATTTGACCCATGTCAATGCAAGTTTGTAATGCACAAGAATTCCGTGCATTTGGTTGAATTTACGAAATTTGAGTAGGCAACACTGCTCAAAAATTGCCGATTTTTGCTATTTTTTGACAGATGTCGCACTGTTGCTATCTATTTTTCCAATATTCTTAACTTTTTTGCACACTTTTTCCGCATTACAATCATTGCTCTTAATTTCACTCTATTATCTTTTAACGTAGATTGATTTTCCAAAATTACCAAAACTTCTTTTAATAATATATCTTATTAATTTTTATTTCACTTTTTTTTTTTTAATAAAGAAACAAATTTCACTATCAGCTGTCTAAATGCACAAGCCTGCCGTCTGTCACCATAAAATTTCAATGCGCATTAGCGTTGATGAAGGCGCATTAATTTTGCTCGTCTGTCAGGGCTATAACTCTCATTTAATCCTCAAAATTTTGGGGTTAGCTGCATTTTCGCTTGCAACATTGTTGAAAATGTCCAATTTTAATCTATTGTGAATGAAAAACAAGTAACACTGACAGCTGCTTTTCAAATTTTCAATACAAAAACAAGAAGTTTTATTTTATGTTGTTATGTTATGATGCAGTTTTAAAAATAACGTGTTGATATGTTTTTGTATTAAAAAATGGTTTTGTAAAGGTCGGTTAACAACCGCAATGTTTATTTTCTATCCATTTTCATTGAAAATATTATAAAACTGGCAATCAGCTATTTAGGAGAGTTTCCAAATCGCATAGCCGCCGTCTGTCACCTACAAGTTTGGATCTGTTTAAGAGCGCAGTTAATCCGGATAAAGCTGTCGTCTGTCAAGGCTTTAAGCACATAAATATAACTATTATACATTTTTGCACACATAGGTTACATAACAAAAATATTATTACTCAAATGTATTTGTTACCTTTAACAGACCTTAAACAGATTGATAACCAATGTACATATAGGAAGACAGCATGCTATAGGTGCAATTAGTTAGAGCGAGAATGCCAATGAACATCAAATGGCGATGTGTTACTTTTTCCCACTCTCTGAATAAAGAAACGAATAGTTTAACGTATGCAAAAGTGAACTATAACCATAAACCTAACGCTCTCAACACATAGAGCGCGACAGCCTGCAAGCTACATCTGTCAAATATTAAAATGCACACGTTCTTAAGGACACAGTTATTAAGGCACTTGCGCAACTACATAACTGTGTCCATAAGATTACGTTCTCTGGTTGCACCAGAGGAAATTTTTTCACTTAAACTCAACACAGCCAAAAATGTTTCCATTCGGGAATCTTTAAGTCACCCATTAAATTTTTTTTTATCATTTTATTTGTATTGGCAACTCTGTAGGTGTAAAATAACGTTCTACGTGTTTACAGATTTTATGAAAAACAAGAAAATTAATCCGAGACATACATTATTACAATTAAAATTCTTGTAAAGCAACCATAATTCGTATTTTAACGCACAATAAACTGTAAATAAAAATATTAAATAAAATCAAAATTACTTAATTTCTTATTACTCTTTATCTAACGATTATGAAGAATAAGAGTGATGTATAACATAAGAAAAACAAAACAAAACATTGCGTCAGCAATATAATATTGATGGTTTTTTTTTTGTATAACCGACTATTGACATCGAACTTGCCGAGAACGTAAAATTTATAAATTTATGTAGTTTTTCTTCAAATTAAAACGATTTTTTATCAACATACAAAATGTCGAAAATAGATGAAGTAAAAGTTGAAATTAGTGGCGAAATGAATGTTCCCAATGAGCAACAAAAACTGCAATTGGATTTTAGCAGGTAAATGTCATTTATAAATATATTTATATGCAGGATTTTAGTTATGATTTTTATATTCTCTAGTTTCGCTAACTTTCAAAAAATTCCAAGCCCAATGGATCTAATACAGATGACAAGGAAATATATACGCCCATGGTCTGAATTTATTAATACTTCAAATTTCAAAACAGCAGCGAGTATGCCACGTTTAACGAACCGATTTGTGCGCAATATAAGTTACTTCCAAAGCAATTACATATTTATATTTGTATTACTGATGATATACTGTCTGTAAGTTTGTTGTAAAAAAATTATGCTTTTAATTTTTTTAATTGTCAATTAATCTGAAGAATCACTTCACCGTTATTACTACTAATTTTGGGTGCTGTGGTATATGGATGCCATAAAATTAAGAAAGCTCAAATACCTATCACTATTTTTGGACAGCAGCTGGGAACTAATCATCAAATAATGGTTATTAATTTTGCCTCTGTGCCAATTTTGTATTTGGCAGGTGCGGGTGCCGCATTGTTTTGGACATTAGGTAAGTTTTTTCTCTCGTGCAGCGCGAAAGTAACAATGTTATTATTTTTTAACAGGCGCATCTTGTTTCGTAATCTCACTGCACGCTATATTCTACAATATTGATGCTATCGTAACTGAAGAAAATGAAGGATTTCTTTCAGAGGTTGTGTAAAAAATATCACGTGTCACATACGGTTCTTTTACAGAAATTAACCATAGAGCGATAAAAATTAATAAATGCCAATTTTTTATACATAAACACAATTTTTGAGCTAATTATTAAAATTTCATTATAAAATATATTAAATTTCAACCAAATAATGTTTACATCATCTGCACAAATATTTTGGTGAATGTTTCTTTATTTAGTTTTCCTCTAAAAAAAATTACATATCATATGCGAAAAACATGACAGTAAAACGGAACGTAGCCAATACGCCTTCCGTTGTGCAAATATTATGTATCTTTAGTTTGAAATTAAGTGTAGATTTTAGGTGGAAGTATTACTCGATGAAGATGATGTTGACTTTCCTAATCTTTGTGCGTATATACGTCGTAAAAGACGGTTGCCGCAAATAAAAGTAAATACTGCGATGGGGATAAGCAAACGTAGAGTTTGGAACATATTCAAATTTACCCAAAAAACTGCAAATAGTGCAAGTATGCCACCAAATCCTGAATGAAATCCTAACGTGCTGAGTTCGAAAGTAAAATTAGACAAGTTCATGCCCAATTTTCCCCAAAATATTAGTAATAACACCAGCGGAGTTAAGCACAGACCGGTAAAAACATCAGAAACAAAACGCGGAGGTCGTTTTTCAGGAGGACGAAACATATGCTCTATCTCTGGAAGCGTATTACGGATTGGCAGCTTCATTGATGTTTCTGAAAATAAAACTAAAAATATATAAATAAGAATTTATATATAATTTTATATGTTACCCGTTTCTTGAGGAAATTTCAATTCAACGTTCGCCACATGCCAATTGAACGAGTTTGATATTGATGAATCCCCGATGATTAAATGGAGTTCGTAATTTCCAGATTTGTATCTAAAGTCAGCTCCGTGCGATCCTACATCCATATCAAATTTGTAAGCTTTATTACTGTCTTGTTCTGCCACGAAAATTATTTCTTCTTCCGTTTCCACATTAAACATAAGAACGAAGGCTTGATGAACTGTTATTACCTATAAAAAAATTAAAATATTAAATCCATCCAAATTGTTTATGTTACACTACCTTCGTTGTGCTTTCATCAGTGAGAACTGTTTTAAGTAGTATTTTTTGAGTATTATCGGCCTTTAAAGTTCCAGGTAGAGTTTGAGGATACGTAACACTTTGTTTCTTAACAGACGAACTTGTGTCGGCTTCAGCCACACCAATTTCCAAAGAGTGTACTTTTACACGGCCAAGAACTTTGAAAAACATTGTTTGTGTGAACGTATTGTCCGCATTGATAACTACCGAATATATACCGCGAGTTGGTTTATAGTTAGATAATTGGGCTGCAAATATACTTTTGTCTGAAGATTTTGGTGTTAATTGAACTTTTTCAGCAAGTACGCTGTTGTCTTTTTTTAAAAGTATTTTTCCGTATATGTTTTGTGGTGGAGGTATTATAGGATTTCCCAACAAATCTAGAACGGCCACATTCAGTACTGGATCATCAGAATCTAACTGTCCATTTCCAATCAGTTGGATACAGACTGGGGTACTTTTCCCAGCACTATTTAATGACTTCAATGCTTCAATTAGGACATGGGCACCTTTAGCTGATTGTACGGAACGGCGATTAAGGAAATAGGTAGCAAATTTCACTGCTTGCTCTGAATCAAGCGGTATTGGTTTTTTGAAAATATTTGTCACTCGGAATATTCCAGTCACAACCAAAGCAGTTATGCTAAGACCTCCCTCAAATTGTAACATCTTTCCATCAACTTCATCAGCTTGAACAATTGCGTCTTCAACACGATCTGCCACAAATGCTGCACCACCACCCAATTCGCTGGCAATATGGAATGCATACCCAAGACTAACTATAGAATCATCTTTCTTTAACAAATCTTGAAGTATTTTTAAAATAGATGCGGTATTTTGTTCTTCAATTTGTACCCCCAAAAGCTTATGGCTGAGGACTCTGTAAAAAATCTCTTGGGAAGAACTAGGGTTTGCCTTAAGGGATGAATAAACTTTCCCTAAAAATGCTTCAGGCAATTTTTCTTTGCAAAGTAAATTCTTTCTTGCTCCAATTAGATAAAAGTCTTTTTCATAAGCCTGCAATAAAATTTATATAAATGGAATAATGATAGTAGACATAGTTCATTTCTTACATTTAATTTAGAGTCTTCGTAAAGTTTCTGCAGTTTAGAACATAAATCCGCTGATTCTTTGATATCCAAATCCTTAAGATTTAAGGAAGAGTAGTAAATGGCCTGCAAGTCATTCAATTTTAAGCCTTCAGAAAATACTCGTTGCAAACGGTTAATGTCTTTTTGTCCTAGATAATCTTGTACAGTACGCGCTCCCATTGTTGTCGCACTTAAAGACAACGCTAACGCAGTGTAGAATAGTACTAAAAAGATATAATTATTTACTTCTTGAAAATTTGAGTTTAATGCATGTATATAGATATGCTGCCGGTAAACGAGTTCTCAGCAAGTGGTAGAGGAAGTCACTCGTGAAAGTTCTCAACCGGCTTTTATAAAAAACAATCCTTTAAAATATTAAAGCTATCTTTAGCAGTAATTTTATTTAAAATAGCTTACCCAAAATGTACATTATGAAACACTTTTTAAACGAACCAATTTATTTAGTATTTATTAAATGCACTTTGAAGAAAACTAATTATCTGCTTTTGGACACTGAAGAAATTTGACAGACACGTCAACGTGAATTTTTGTTTTGGAATTATGTAAGTGCGAGAACAACAACTAGTGCGTCGCATTAATGATCAGTTGTCTCTTTTATATTCCAATTGACTAGTTCGAACGGTTGCCAAGTCAAACTAATTTAAGAAATAAATGGTATTATAACAAGTGCAGTTCCTATTGATATTCTGAAATCTTACATGCTGATATCGTTTTTTAACGGGGTTAGATCGCCGAAAAAACAGCCCTTGGTCGGATAAAATCCGAGTCAATTCCGGTGCGTAGAACCGGCCGTCGTGGGAATTGATGTTGATATCGTCGTTGACAACGTTTAATACGTAAAAATGCCCAAAGTATATGTAAATATATTGTTATGAATTTACTGCTTGCTAGTTTACTTTGTTAGGTTCGTATCTCTGGATTGACAAATAAAATCAACACTGTTTAATTTAATTCAACAACTCTTTATTTCACAACTCGTCTACACTATAGCAGTTTACTCTTAGCACTGATTGATTACGTTGGCGCTGCCACGGCTTATATAGCCACGCACTTCTCGCTGATGCCGACGTGTCCTTCTAGAATATCGCGTCTGGAAATTACCAGAACATACGGCTATACGGCGCCAGACGCAAGCAGACAGTCGCGGCGCCAGACTCAGCAATTGTTTACCTAGACAAGCAGACAGTGCGGCGCCAGATGTCTATTGTTTCGACGAGCAGACAGCCGTGGCGCCAGATGTCTACAACAAGACAAATGCTATTCCATATACCTACAGCTATTGTTCATAATCAGGGATGCATATAGTAATACAAATATAACTTAATACTACTTTTGTAACACTGCCCTCCACTAAAGCCTAATCGTCCCGATTAGGCACAAATCCTCTTGAACCAAATGGGGCGAGCCTCTCCAAATGTACTACTTTCATTTTACATCGTGCTTTTCCATTTCTTTGTATGCGGTATACCACGTCATTAAGTCGTTTCATCACCATATAGGGTCCTTCCCAGGCTGTCTGCAGTTTCGGGGACAAGCCTTTCTTTCGAAGTGGATTGTACAACAGGACCAGATCACCTTCTTCAAAACCTTTTGAATTTGCCGCTTGATCGAACCGGTCCTTCATCTTATTGCTCATCAGATGCGTATGCTGTCTTACCATTAGATGCAATTCATTCATTTCTTCCTTTAAGGCAGAACAATAATCTCCATCATTTCTTACAGCTGTAGGATTCGTTCCAAACTTAAGATCAGCAGGGAGTCGCAGATCAGATCCGAAAATAATCTTTGCTGGCGTGTAACCAGTTGTCTCGTGCTTCGCTGAACGATACGCCAGCAGGAACATCTGGATGCACTTGTCCCAATTCCGTTGATCTTTATCAACGATTTTCCGCAGATGTTCTTCGAGCGTTCGGTTGAATCTCTCTACCATCCCATCTGATTGTGGGTGTAACGCTGTTGTCCGTGTCTTGTGGATGCCCAATAATGTACAGACTTCTTGGAAAATGGAGGATTCGAAATTCCTGCCTTGATCTGAGTGTAATTCGACGGGCACTCCGAACCTTGTTATCCAATTTTCTACAAACGCTTCGGCTACGGTCTTCGCTTCCTGGTTTGGTAAGGCATATACTTCTGGCCATTTACTGAAATAGTCCATGACAACCAGTAGATATTTGTTACCGGCCGTACTGGTTGGGAACGGACCTGCAACATCCATTGCGACTCGTTCGAATGGTGATCCCACGTTGTACTGTTGTAGCCTACCGCGACTTTTGGCTTTAGGACCTTTAGCTGCCATGCACTCTACGCAATTACTTATCCATTCTGCTATGGAATCTCGACAACCGATCCAGTAGAACCGCTGTTTAATCTTCTCTATAGTTTTTGTAATTCCAAGGTGCCCTCCACTAGGTCCATTGTGATATTCTTTCAACACTTTCGGGATCATGGACTTCGGTACTATGATCAACAGACGAGACTGTTTGCCATCTTCACTTTCCCAGGTACGATGAAGGTATCCATTAACGAGGTTTATGCTGTTCCATTGGGCCCAATATGCTTTTGCCGTTGGACTCTCGCTACTTATTTGTTCCTTTGGTGGTCGTACCCCATTTTCTTTGGCTATTATCAGCTTTGCAAGATCAGGGTCCTCCAGCTGATTGATTCTGATGCGGTGAGGAGTCCAATCATCTTCAGGTTCTATATTCAGTAATCGCACGTCGATTATACCTTCTTTTCCTTCTGATTTGGAGCAATGTTTACATTCCAGTGGACAAGGGCGACGTGATAATGCATCCGCATTTTTGTGGTGAATCCCCTTTCGATGTTCCGTTTCGAAGTCATAATTCTGTAATCTTTCGATCCATCGTGCAATTTGGCCTTCCGGATTCCTAAACTGTAATAACCATTTTAATGCTGCATGATCAGTCCTCAGCAAGAATCGTTGTCCATACAAATACTTGTGGAAATGTTTTACACATTCCACCACAGCTAGTAGTTCTTTTCGCGTCACACAGTAGTTTTTCTCTGGTTTCCCGAGTACTCTGCTGTAATACCCAATTACTCTTTCTTGTCCGTCGATGAGCTGAGACAGGACACCTCCAATTCCATAAGCGCTCGCATCTGTATCCAGGATGAATTTCTTTCCAGGTATTGGATAAGCTAACATCGGTGCCGTACAAAGTAGTTCTTTCAGCTGCTCAAACGCTTTTTCTTGTTCCAACTGCCATACAAACGGGCGATTCTTCTTTGTTAAATCATGTAAACTTCTAGCCACGTTCGCAAATCCAGGTACAAAACGGCGGTAATACGTGCATAAGCCGAGGAAGCTGCGGAGTTCATGTATGTTGGTGGGTCGAGGCCAATCTTTGACTGCTTTTATTTTTCCTTCCTCGGTGTGAATCCCCTCAGTTGACACTTTATGTCCGAGATATGTGACCTGCTTCTTCCATAATGAACACTTTTTGGGATTCAAGCGTAATCCGGCTGATGCTATTCGCTGAAAGACTTCCTCTAGATTTTTCAGATGATCATCAAAACTTTTTCCCATGATGATAATGTCATCAAGATACACCAAACATGTCTTCCAGTTGAGTCCTTTTAACACATGTTCCATCAGTCGCTCGAACGTTGCAGGCGCATTACATAACCCAAATGGCATCACAGAGAATTCCCATAACCCGTCGCCCATACTGAAAGCGGTCTTTTCACGGTCACGTTTATCAATCTCGACTTGCCAATATCCACTTTGTAGATCTAATGTAGAAAACCATTTCGCTCCAGACAAGGTGTCTAATGTATCGTCGATTCTCGGTAGAGGATAACTGTCTTTCTTTGTGACATCATTCAACTTCCTATAATCTACGCAGAAACGGGTGCTACCATCTTTCTTTTTAACTAAGACGATAGGTGAGCTCCATGGACTTATTGAAGGTTCGATTACACCGTTTTTGTGCATGTCTTCAATAATTTTGTTAGCATCTTCACGTTTTGCTAGTGGAACCCTACGCGGAGCTTGCCGGATTGGTTTAGCGTCTCCGGTATTTATGCGATGTTTGACAATGCTCGTTCTTCCTGTGTTGTTTCCTTCGTTTGCAAATATGGATGCGTATTTTTCTAATAGTTTTTCTGCTTTTAATTTTTCATTTCCATGCACCTCATTCAGCAAATTGTTTAGGAGTGTAGGACTTATCTGCTGTGGCTCAATAGTAGACTTCTGTTCTGACCGTTCGCATCGTGCTATTGCACTTATATTCTGGCACTGTCCAATTACTGCTCCTTTCTTCAGCCTTATAGGCGTGTTGAATTCATTCACTACTCTGACCGGAATGGTGGCGTCTTCTCTAATTTTCACAAGCGTTCTTCCTACCAATATGGGTGTATCTATTTTTGTTGGTTCCACAATCCACAATTCTTCAGTCCCACCTCCTCCATTCACTTTAGCCCATACAATCGCCTCAGATTTTGGTGGAATACTCTGATTATCATCAACAATCACCCTCTTACTTTCAACGTTGGTCACATATCCGGTGTTTATAGGCATCTCCATGTTCTGGCAAAACAGCATTTGCTTGTTTAAATCCAAAGTAACCCCGTGATCAATCATGAAATCTACTCCCATTATAATTTCATCCGTGATTTCTGCTACGATGAAGGTGTGATTAACTTCCAGGGTACCAATCATCACTTCGCAAAACACTTTTCCCGCGACAGCTGCTTCCTCTCCGGTGGCCGTTCGAAGCTTGCAACCGACTAATGGCTCAACCGTTCCTCTTACCACATCCGGTCGGATAATTGAATGTGTGGCACCAGTATCCAAAGTAAGCGTTGACAGTCGTCCATTTACGATGCCGTTGATAGTAAGATTGTTGTCATGGCGACCTATTTGTGATATCGAGATGGCGGGGCAAATAGTTGTGGGAACCAGCTCACGCCCCTTTGAACTGTTCCGTTTTAGTTTAACGACTTGTGAGATGTGGATGCTCCGTCCTCGTTATCAGTTGGTTGTTTCCGTTTTGATGGGTTTACTTTTATATTGCAATTTCGGGCAAAGTGACCCGCTTTTCCACAGTTGAAACATCTTCCTGTTGTATTTACTCGCGGTGCAGCAATTGTCTTCAGAGTCTTCAATATTTCTTCCATCAGCGCCGGTTGTTCCATTTCAACCCTTTGTACTTTGTGTGCTGGTTTACTTAGTAGGGAAGCTGTTTCCTGTGTGAGGGCGTGCGAAACCGTTTCAGCAAACGTTCTTTTTGGCAATGCATATGTGGCGCGTTTGGTGTCCACTTCACGAATTCCATTTATGAAACATTGAATTTTTACCCTCTCAATGTAATCCACAGGTGCATCTACATTTGCCAAATGAGCCAGTCGTTCTATTTCAGTTGCGAACTCTTGCAATGACTCGTTTATCTTCTGACCCCTATTTTGCAGTTCGATCTGGTATATTTGTTTCCGGTGCTCACTACCATATCGTCTTTCTATCGCACTCATCAATGCCTCATAGTTGTCCCGTTCACAGTCTGGAATAGTCTGAAGGATTTCTGCCGCAGGTCCTTTCAATGATACAAACAAGGACGCTACTTTGTCCGCTGCATTCCAGTTATTGGCCATTGCTGTCTTTTCAAACTGAAGTTTGAAAATTTGAAATGGAATACTTCCATCGAATGTGGGTGCCTTCAATCTTTGATTATTTGTTGATGGTGCAGGGCCATGCAGTTGCAGTTCTCGCACACGATTACTTAATTGAAGAACTTCTGCTTTTAAATTTTCTTCGTCATTTTTTAAAGTGCTTAATTCGTCTTCAAATTTTGAAAATTTCTCTTGCACTTGTTTTTGTAGTTGTGTAGTATTTTCCGTAATCTGTTGTACCAAACGATGTTGTTGTGTAAGGCGAGACTCTAACTGTGATGTATTTTCAGCTATTTGCTGTGCCAGACGATTTTCGGTTTGCACTGCATTGTCTGCTATTTGTGATGTATTTTCAGCTATTTGCTGTGCCAGACGATTTTCTGTTTGCACTGCCTTTTCTGCATTTTCAGCTATTTGCTGTGCCAGACGATTTCCTGTTTGCACTGCATTTTCTGTATTTTCAGCTATTTTCTGTATAGCCACTAACAGCATGTTCATGTCCACACTCGATGATGTTCGTTGTTCTTCTACTTTTTCTTCTACCTTTGTTGAAGTTTCTGGCCCAACAAATTCGAACTCGTCCACATTAATTCCATCCGCTTCCATTGCTTCATGTAATCGTGCCTGCAGATCCGCCTTTTGCCCGCTTATCGGCAAATTACGCTCCTCCAGTTCCTTTTTTAATTGCTGAATTCTCAATTCTCCGAATTTAACCATCTTGATTTTGGATTATTTGACAATCCCACTTCTGACACCAATTGTTACGAATTTACTGCTTGCTAGTTTACTTTGTTAGGTTCGTATCTCTGGATTGACAAATAAAATCAACACTGTTTAATTTAATTCAACAACTCTTTATTTCACAACTCGTCTACACTATAGCAGTTTACTCTTAGCACTGCTGGTTACGTTGGCGCTGCCACGGCTTATATAGCCACGCACTTCTCGCTGATGCCGACGTGTCCTTCTAGAATATCGCGTCTGGAAATTACCAGAACATACGGCTATACGGCGCCAGACGCAAGCAGACAGTCGCGGCGCCAGACTCAGCAATTGTTTACCTAGACAAGCAGACAGTGCGGCGCCAGATGTCTATTGTTTCGACGAGCAGACAGCCGTGGCGCCAGATGTCTACAACAAGACAAATGCTATTCCATATACCTACAGCTATTGTTCATAATCAGGGATGCATATAGTAATACAAATATAACTTAATACTACTTTTGTAACAATATATTGCAGCGTTTTTTGTTGTTTCCAAACCGTTTTGATTTCTGGACACCCTTACTCATCAGATGCGGCCATGTTGGTTTCATTGTAAACGTACATTTTGGAGGTCGGAAATTACTCTGGTTACATCCGCTACTGGTCTTAATTAACTTTGAACGCAAAATTTCGATCTAGGTTAGGTTAGATGGCTGATCAAGAGATCGGACATGGACTAGTAGAATTAGTCCTTTGTGAAGCCATTGAAAAACGAACTCCCGTGTTCGGACTTAGATATCGGCAATCCGTTTAGTATCCAATACAAATCTACAGAGACGATTAATTTCTATTCTCGCCAGGTCGGCGGGTGTTCTGAAGCTATGTGCCCCCAAGTGCCTAAGTCTTGACCTCCCATAAGCAGGGCAGTCAAGAAGGAAGTGCTGGCTGGTTTCTGCTGCATCCTCCTCCAAGCAGCTTCTGCATGCGGCGTCCGGTAAGATTCCCAGTCTTACAGCATGTATGCCAATAGGGCAGTGGCCCGTTAGGAGCCCCATCATTAATGAGAGGCTAGCCTTACTGAGGGCAAAGAGATCACCAGATCTTCTGCGGTCTATCTTGGGCCAAAAGGCCTTTCCGACCGCACAGGTCCCAATGCTGGACCATCGCTGACCGAGCAGTCGCGAGGCCCAGCCATCCAGTAGTAGAGAACAGGAGGATGCAGAAGAACCTCCCCTTTCCCATTCTACCGATAGCGATTCTAGGGTGCCTTTCCGTGCCAGCTCATCAGCCTTGCAGTTACCTACGATTCCGCTGTGGCCCGGCACCCACACCAGTCTTATAATAAAAGCACTCGCCGCCAGAGACAGTGACGCCAGACACTCTTCGACCAACCTTGAACGCACTGTGAACGCGTTCAAGGCTAGTATCGCCGCTCTGCTATCTGAGTGAATGATCACTTCCCTGAAGGTAGACACTCTTTTGAGCAGCATGTCTGCTGCTATCTTGATGGCTGCAACCTCAGCCTGGAAAACGCTGCAATAGTCGGGAAGTCTGAAGCTGGATTTTATGGACAGCTCCCGACAGTAGACCCCTCCACCGACCTTCCCCCCAAGCTTCGACCCATCCATAAAGAAGCTTACTGCCCCTCTCCTCCAGCGACTTCTTCCCTGCCAAACCTCCCTCGTCGGTATATGTGCAGAGAAGGAGCCACCGGAGTTCGATATGGCGACTCCATGATCTAGATGATCCGGTATGAAGTCAAAGCTTGTGAGGACATGCGAGTGTTCAGATGCATGCCCCCTTAGGAACCCATATTCTCTGAGCCTAATAGCCACCTTTGCGGCCATACACCTTCCGGCAATATCCACCAGCGTTATGTTCAGGATTGCATTAAGTGCGATGGTTGGGGTGGACCTTAATGCACCGCCCATGCTGATGAGCGCAGCTCGTTGAACGCTCTCAAGTTTCTATGCAAGTGTGGTCTTCTGCAAAGCCCTCCACCACATGAAGACTCCATAGAACATTATGGGCTTGACTATGGTGTCATAGAGCCAGAATACCACTTTCGGTGAGAGGCCCCACGTCTTGCCAATAGCTCCTCTACAGCAATATAAGGCAATCGATGCCTTTTTGGCTCTCTCCTCGATATTCGGCTTCCATGAAAGCTTCGTATACAGGATGAGCCCTAAATACTTCGGTTGCAAGCGAATACCTCCCAATAGCGGTAACGGCGCCTCCAGGATCTTGTACCTTCTACTAAATAAAACCATTTCTGTTTTATTTGGATTGATGGCAAGTCCATTTTCGACCGCCCATTTCGTTACAACGCTGAGATATCCCTGCATCAATTCATACACGGTGCTTAGAAACTTTCCTTTCACCATAAGTGCTACATCGTCTGCATAGGCAATCACCTGACAGCCAAGATCCTCTAGCTTTTTGAGAAAGTCGTTAACGACTAGGATCCATAAAAGAGGAGAAAGAACCCCCCCCTTGCGGGGTTCCCCTGCTCACACTGCGCCGCGCGCTCGCGCTGCCCCATTCTGCTTCGACCACTCTGTCGCACAGGAGACTGAAAATGAGGTGCTTGAGGTTCGATTCAACCCCAAGACCGTCTAGTGCAGCTACGACTGCCTCTGACAGGACATTGTTGAAAGCTCCCTCAATATCGAGGAAGGTCCCAACCGCGAAGTACTTGCCCTCAATTGCATGACGCGATAGTGTGCAAGGCAGTGTCCACTGACCTTCCTTTACGATACGCATGTTGCGCTCCTGATATATAGTCCCTCGGAATGCGCCTCCTTAGATACCAGTCCATCAGCCTCTCCAAAGTCTTTAGTAAAAACGAGAAGAGACTGATGGGCCTGAAATCCTTGGCCGTGACGTGGGAGCCCCTGCCAGCCTTCGGGATGAACGTAACCCTGACTCGTCTCCAGACCCCCGGGATGTAACCTAATCTGATGCAGTTCGCATAGATCGGTGCCAACCAGCCGCATGATACCTTAACAGCCTGCTGCAGCTGCGCTGGTATGATGCCGTCCGGTCCCGGGGACTTGAACGGTTTGAACGAATTTATCGCCCAAGTCAAGTGACGCTCATCCAGAAGCCAACAAAGGCCGTGCGATCAGCATTCAACGCTCCGAGAGATACCTCCGTGGAGGACGTGTTACTAGGGAAGTGAGCATAAAGGAGCATCTGTAGTGTCTCTTCACTGCTCAGCGCCCAGTTCCCATTTACATCCTTAAGGAACCCCAGGGACACAGGGTTTTTCGCGAGAATTCGTCTGAATCTAAAGGACTCGTGAAAGCCCTCCACTTTTTCGCAGATGCTCTTCCACGAGATCCTCTTAGCCCTTCTTAGCTCGGACTTGTATATCGAAAGTCCTGTTTTATGCAAGACCCAATCATCGGGTAGCCCACTCCTACGGGCCTTGTTGAATAAGCGTCTACAGGACGCCCTAATTTCCGAGAGCTCCAAAGTCCACCATTGAGGTTTACCTCTATCCTTCGGTGTTTTCAATGGACAGGAGCTCTCCAGTGCAGTGTTGCACGCCGAGCTGAAGGCTTCGACCCCCCCATCCACCACATCGGCGGTGGCCAGCGCGCCTGCCCCCGGTGCGCGTGGAAGAGTTTGCCGAAGCCTTCTGCGGTAACCTTCCCAGTCCGTGTTTCTGGGATTTCTGAAGGATTTCCTAGGAGGACCTTCTCCGTCAAGACTAAACCCGATATATCTATGATCAGAAAAGGAGTGGTCATCGAGAACCCTCCAGTTCGAGATCAGCGGGGCAATCCTATGTGAGGCTAGGGTGAGGTCGAGAACCTCCTCCCTGCCTGCGGTCACAAAAGTAGGAGAATTTCCCCTATTGCAGGTGCAAAGATTTTCGCTAACAATAAAATCAAAAAGCGACTCACCTCTAGTGTTAGTATCCGAGCTCCCACAGATCAAATGTCGCGAGTTGGCGTCCGAGCCGATGATGACATCAGCACCATTCCGGGACGCTTCATCCAAGGCCCTTCTTAGTAATGCGGGAGGTGGCTCCACCTCATCGTCGTGAGGCATATACGCAGCGACTAGCCAGATACTCCCAGTATCGCACTCTAGTTTTGCTGTAACTACGTCAGCGTTGGTGAAATTAGGTAAAAGAAATACCGTTAGATCGTTTCTGACCAGGATACAGGCTCTATTTCTACCTGCATCCTTGGCCGCCAGCAGCTTGTGGCTCTTCGTCCTTAGTCCCGATATTCCGTTGCTAGTTAGCCACGGTTCTTGGATCAGGATCACATCGGCTTCGTCTTGCTCCAGACGAAGCAGTAGATTGGCGGAGGCCGCCTTTGCGTGATGGAGGTTAATCTGGAGGAATCTCATCCTTCAGACTATCCTCTAGAAGCGCCAGTTCAGCGCTTAGATCGTGGTCGACCCGCACCTCCTCAAACAATTGTTCGAGGCTGAAGACGGAGTCGCCGATCGACGATCCGCCTCCAGTACTCGCCACGTCCGAGAGGTTCGGGTCGTTTTCCCTGGTCGCTTGACCATCGCTAACGCCTTCTCACTTCTCCCCCGCATCTGCAGTTTGAGCGCCATCAGCCCTGGCATCCGTTGGGAGCACCTTCAGTACCACCATTTCAAACCCATAGCTGATGGCTCCCTTGGTGTTGCTAAGAGGACCGATGGACTCCGCGTTAAGCATTATCAGCGCTTGCCGATATGGTTCATCGGTTCTCTCCAGCCTTATTACCCTCCAGTCATGCGCGGGGAGTGAGGGGTTGCAGTACCTGAGGATTTCCTCTATCTCCTTCGCAGTAGACGGTTCGGCCGGCAGCCAGACGCGAGCCCCAGGGCGAAGAGGAAGATCCTCTTTGTCCACGGCCTCCAGTCTAGCCCCCTTCCAAACCTCCCCCACCAGAGAGGCTGCCTTCTTGTATAAGATGGCCGATCTTTCATCGGCGCATCGAGTAAGCTTGTGCAGCCCATGGTGCCACCCGGCACTAACGCATTTTGGGGGTGGCCCAGGGTTTTCCTTGAGAACCCTGAGGAAGACCGAAGAGATAGCCGCCGCTACTCTCTTCCATTCTTCATGGGAGATAGCCCCGTCCTCTCTGCTGCGGTCGAGCACGCCAAGTATCCTTGCGCCAGCACCTTTAGCAATCTCGCTGAAGGTTGGCGCCGCCCCCGTTCTCGGTTTTTTGCCAAGGGAGGTTTCTCCCTCGTGCGATCTTTGCCGCTTAACCGCTGGTTCCTGTCTGTTTGCTTCGAGTCGTGACCCATCGGTCTCGTTCTCGCTTAGCACCTTCTTGGCCCACTCCAGCGTGTTAGCATGCTGCTCAGATACCTGACCAGCATGCTCACCACCGTAGCGTTCCACTATCTTTGCCGCTAGTCGACGGTCCGACTTCAGCTTCCTAGCTAAAGCCCCCTGTGGACTCCTTCATAACTCTAGCAGAAGTTCCTCTGCTAGTACTGGCGATTCCGCCGTGTGTGAAGGCTCCACCCTTCCCTGCCTGTCCCCCTGGGACAGATTTGGATGTCGATTTCGACGCCCCTTCACCTCCCTTCGTCACCTTCTCGTCCGTGTTTCGATCTAACGCGTTGTTAATTTTTTTCCTTGATACAAATCATCAGACAAACGTGGTAAAAAAACAGGTGCCAGGCACACACTAATTGTCTTATAGCATTGAGCGAAGTCTTTAAATAAAGTGGTAACGTGAAAATTTCACTAAAATTCTAAATCTAGTACAAAAGAAATCAAATACAAAACGAATTATTTTATTATTAACACTTATATCCATTTGGAAAAACATTAAATATCACGCGGCAAGATAGTTTTCAGAAAAATTACAATTACTCCTCTTCTAGATAATAGATTTGTATAAAGATAATAGATGTCTTTTATCGTTCTTGATAGAGACCAGTTTTCACATGAACATATACAAAAATGGAATGTATACCCCTTCAACTCTTTAAGTAGAAATAATTTGGAGTTTGTTTAAATCAGTAGTTGGTGTTACCATAAAATTATATTCATACATACATACATATGTAACGATCCTCATTGATTCAATTAAGGTAAAAATTATAATTAAGCTACATATGTTTTAATCGTGTATAATTTTCCATTTTTAAATTTTGAAATTAGGAAAGACAATTGGTGAATATATGAACCATAAAAGCGTTAGTGTATATGTGCACACATATGTATACTAACATATTATTGAAAAATACAGTTTCACTCTAGACGCTCACATTATCCGAATTGTTCTGCTTGTTCTTGCACCGGGCGTGTTATAATGTAACGTTTTTTAAAATCTCTTGTTATATCACCATTGTTATTCCACAACGTTATCGCGCTAGTGCTGTACAACGGGTAAACATTAATCAAACGCTCCTTTTTAGCCATATCTTCCTTTGGAACCTTTTTACAATATTCATCAAAATATTCTGTATTTGCTTTGTCCGGCTTTACATTAACTAAACGGTCATTGTAGCGGATATATTCGTTGTAAAGCTCTTGCCAAAGGAATTGCTCATAGCAGCGAGCTCGGGTAGCTGAAAACAATAATGAAAAATAAGTTAACTATAATTTGAGAATAGTTCCTTCTTTTTAACTTGCTTGTTGGCTGTTTCAATTTGGGTGGTTTAAATTTATCTTTCATCTCACTGTATTGATCCTTCGAACACATTTTACGGACCCTTTATCCGTTTATTCCAACGATAAATAAAAGCACCAATAAACGACTAGATGCATAAATTGTTTCGAGAAAAGTATGTACATACATATGAGGAAATAAAATCATGACAGAGAACAATATAATTGTGTTGCTAAGATATATAAAAACCAAGCACTGTGGGCCTGAATGCCGAAAATTGATAAAAATGTGGAGTATACAATGTAAAAGTGAAAGGGGAATAGTTCGTATAGTTGGTTGCTAAAAAAATGGTTGAGAATTCTATAAATGGCAATAAAAAATCAGAAAATAAGGGCAAAAAATCAAAATCAGTGCCGTTTTGGTGTGGTCCACCATTTAGTAATAATTAGTTTAAGAGGTGGGTGTTTTAGTGCTAGACTTTAGATCTTTAATAAGATGAAATGCATAATCATATGAAATAAATTTGATTATATGCTACATATACTTAATATGACCATAGCTAGGGAAATCATGAGTAAACATAAACATATGTATGATATGTACCTAATAAAATTGAACAACATTATTTATTTAACGACTCTGAATCTTGAAAAAGTTAGGAAATGCTATTTATATTGTACTAAGTATTAAAACTGTAAACAAAACCAAAAGAGCCGAATGCCGAATCAGATCCTGGGAGTATCATTTAATTTATAAAGAATATTAAGTGGGCTTGATTTAGTTTAGCTTTTATCTGCCTAGCCGATTTAAAAGGGTCCGACTTGGCAAGAAGAAGAAGCTTTTGAATATAGTTGTAAAATTTTCCTTCCTCCCTTTTAAAATAATTTTCCTGGAAAATGGAGAATTTTAAAAGAATTAAATAATTTTTTATCATTGGTACAGGGTATGCCGCAACTCAATAAAGCCCAATATAACAAAATGTGTTTTAAATTTTATCCTAGTAATACCACAAATATATTACTCACTCTTACTTTATTTGTTAAAATACCATATATTCGTATTTTTCCGTTAAAAGTGAAAATAATTTCTGAAACACTGCTATTTGAATATTTCTTTGAAACACGTGCTTGCAGCTGAAGTTTGCCTTTATTTCCCATATTTTACTAACATTTTGAGATTTAGATAAGTTTTACTGATTTATCAGAACATTTTAAAGTAAACACTTATATTTTTAAAGTTGCTGAATATATTTATACAAAACTGCCATAATTACTGCTATTTTCATGTTCGCAGCTGTACATATAAATATACATTTTTTGAAATTAATAATTACTAAATAATTTCATTGAACATAATAACATGAACCTCTTCACTACACATACATATGTATATGTATGTAAATCCTAAAAGTAAGTATTACCAGAGAGGAAATAATAACTTTTACAAATATTAAATGCATTATTGAAACGTGACTGCCAAAACAGAAGCATAAGCAACCGATACCTCTTACCTCTTCATATTATGTGTGTGTACAATAATAATATATTATATACAGATTTTTTGTGAATCCATAAATTATTTAATTGAATCTTTTCTCCATAACAAAGAATTTTGTATTTTTATGAAAACAAAAAAATTACACATATGTATTTCATAAAAGTTGTTGTTATTGAATAATGTTTATGATTCATACCACGACTTTTTCGTCCAGGGAGACTGCTTATAAGGTTCATTCAACACCACAAAGGGGTTGTCGCTAGTTGCCTGATTGGAAACAGAGGACTCGAATACCGATGAATTAGGAAGTACGGAAGCACGTCTACCATATTTTGGGGCATTTTTCGTTGCACAAGGTACCTCTTTTTCCGAACCTGTTCCTTGTTGATGCTCAGAGGGTTTTAATCGATTAGACAAAATACGTCGCTTCTGCTTACCAGCCATTTTCGTCGAAAGAAAAGAGTTTTTTCGGTCTGTCACAATCGATACAAATTTGGTTTTAGATTCACGGCCCACTTCAAAATCGCCACCTTTTTTCTCGTTTAGATTCCTAACTGGCGTCCGTTCACGCATCTGATACTGATAATTGGCACGACGATATTCTGGTGTTATGATGATATCTGAGGGCTGGTTTTCATGCTTTGGGTGTACATTTGTTGAACATGACTCCAATTTTGGACGTAGTGACTGTTTGATATTTTTCGTAATTGCCCCTTTTGATGTATTTGGCGCGTTTGACAAGCGCAATGTGGAAGCTGGTTTTCGAATAACGGGGCGTGAACGAGGAAAATCCAAAAAAGTATTTCTATATTCAGGATTAAATTCTATTTTACCTTTAAGTCGTAAATATGGTTCACGGCATTTGCTACGCTCAGGCATATGTTTGATCTGAGGATCGCGGAAGCTTTCATAATATTCTGGTAGATCTTTTGAGAATTGACCACATAGATTTATATGATTATTGACTTTTAGTAATTTTTCGTTTGATGCAAATTCGGTGGGATCTTTTAATTTCGCGCGATGCTCCGTAAATTTTAAAATCGCATTTGTTTCGACATCAACTTCTTGAGCACCAGGCATTCGCAAATTATCGCCTTTTTTAATGGGTGCGCTCTTTAAATAGGTTTCGTAGGTTTTAAAACTGTCTTTATATTCGGGCACACCACCAAATTCACCTTGTATTTTCAGGTGACTTATTTGTGGAATTGAGCACGCCTTTTCAATAGGAAATCGTACGAACTGTTGCTTATATTCAGATGGGGCTGTGTTATATTTCGTTTCAACACAAATTTGTTGTAGGCTGTTTTCACTAGTAATTTTATCAGCTATAAGCTTCTTACTTATAGTATTCTTGCCCTCTTTTGGGTGAGGGTTCTTATCCGTAGGGTCAGAAAAGAGACGAAACGCTTCTCGAGGTAAAATTTTTGAGGTGCGGTTAACCATGGGATAAGAAATATAAGATGAACGATATTCTGGTTCCATGTTGATAATACCGCTCATATATAAATTTTCTGCCTTCTTAATAAGACTGCCACGGGACCTTAAAAATAAATGATAAAATAAGAGAAATACGTAAAATATCTTTTACACATAAAATTGATAAAGGAATATTGCAGTAGCGCGTAAGCTCACAGTTTCCGTCTGTCGTGTCAATTAGTACAATTATCTTAATTAATGTTGTGTTTATTAAAAAAAAATTATATTTGCTAAAAGAAGTAAATACGTCCTTTTGTGTGTCTGCGACTATTGGTAGTCTCTTTAAATGTTAATAGGTATAATTATACGAGTACACCTTCCCTATGTGTACGTTTACATTCTCTTATGCAAATTTGAATTTTTTGAATTGATGACAAAATAAAAAGTTAATCACTACCGTTTCAAGGTTAATACTTTTTCCATTTCTACTCACAGTTTGTAGTCCTCAAACGTATATGGTTGGAATTGCTCTTGGTGTTCAGATTTCTTTTGCATCAATCCTTCTAAATGTAAAGATGTAGATCGTCTTAAAATACTCGGCTTCAAATTAAAATATCTCTTTTTAAATTGACAACTGTATTCGGATTCAAGGGAGTTAAATGGAAGCCCTGATTCATCAATTGTTTTCGGGTGTATAAAGCTTTTGGTGTGGAAGCCTGTAAGAGGAGAGTATTGATATCAATGTACAGTTAATATTGTAGTATTGTTTTAATTAGATTTAAAATTTTGCGGCAGATTTTACTCAGTTTCTACCTGAAAATAGAATATACTTATTTTATAAACCTCTTTTTTATTACATACATACATTTTCAGTAAATTGTATTTACCTGGGGGATACTTCTTTCTTCTGAAAATATTTAGATCGTCTATGGAAATATACTCATATAGATATTTGATGCCAAGCCGACTGGTGAGTCTATATGGATCTATTAATAAAAGCTCTGTACTGTTGTATTCTTTATAAAAATAAACAGATTTTTATTTTACTACCTGTTAAATCCGATTCAGAAAATGAACGATTCTTATCGTTGTTATTACTGTAAGTAAATAAAATTTGGTTGTTTAGTAACGATTTCGGCATATCATATATTATTATTTGGTTATGTGAAAGTGTATGTATGTATATGGCTGAATAAGCGAATGTGCTTCTTATTTTCACATAAATGTTAAAAGATTACATTTTATTAATAACCAAAAGCTCCTAAAATGTTAGAATATATGAGCCTCCGAGCCCTTCGATACCAAACGAGGTTTCAGACAAGGCGACTCCCTATCGTGCGACTTTTTTAATCTGCTGCTGGAGAAAATAGTTCGAGCTGCAGAACTTAATCGAGCAGGCACAATCTTTTATAAGAGTGTACAGCTGCTGGCGTATGCCGATGATATTGATATCATCGGCCTCAACACCTGCGACGTTAGTTCTGCTTTCTCCAGAGGAGAAGTAGTCGTAGATAATTTCGTCTATCTCCAACGCAGGATAACTCTTGCAACAGGTGCTACTTCGGACTGAGTAGGCAATGAGTAGTCCTCTCTCGGTGACTCTATAAGTCACTCATAATTCCCGTCCTGCTATATGGTGCAGAAGCTTGGGCGATAACAACAACTGATGAGTTGACGTTGCGAGTTTTCGAGAGAAAAGTTCTGCGAAAGATTTATGGTCCTATGCGCGTTGGCCATGGCGAATGTCGTATTCGATGGAACGATGAGCTGTATGAGATATATGACGACATTGACATAGTTCAGCGAATTATAAGACAGCGGCTACGCTGGCTGGACCAAGTGGAGAAGTATCTGGCTACGCTTGGAATATCTAATTGGCGCCACGTAGCGAAAAAATTTTAATTTTATTCCCAACTTATTTCGAGATTTACGAACGCCAAGTCACTCAGAAGCTACTTTCCTTATTACCATATTTCTATTGATTTTCGAAGCAGTATAAGCAGAAAGCTCGTAAAATATTCAATATAAACAATTAATTTTTAGGCAATCAAAATAAAAAAAAACCTTGTAAAAATCGGAAGACTTGTGATTTGGTAACTACATATGTACGTAAAACTTACTTTAAAATTGGAATATCACTATGCCCCTGAACTCATTGCAGATTTTGCATGAAATAGTAGATACACTAGTAGAACAAGATATTATTTCACTAGCTTTGACGAAACTGAGTAAAAACTATTTTACATAACCATAACTCTAATTTTTTTTTAATACAATACAAAATTTTGATTGAACCAATTTTTGATATCCGTACATACTACTCTCAGGAAAAGATTCTCACTAAATTTCAATTATACTTATATCTCACACATTGACCGATATTTTTCAGAAAAGGTCATAAAAGGTCAACTACATGTTTATTACCTAGGGGCTTGAACCGTTTCGGTTCTATTTAGAAAATTTTACTATTCATGCAAATTTGTATTGTATCCTGTTTTATTAATCGGTGCTTTACTTTTATATCGAACTAGAGGACCCGTCCACGCTTCACTGTGGCTGATACATAGATAATACTACTACCATTTATATGATTTCTATTAGTTGGATTATAACTATTAGTTAATGAGATATAATATTTTGTGAATCAACTTGTGTTAGTTTACAAAAAAATGGATTATAAATCATTTCGTGTGTTAATAAAGCATTTGGCTTTTTGGGGAAAATACTGTTGAATTTGGGCTCAGGGAAATCCACCGTTGAAAAGATATTTGCTAACCTGGGAACAGGCGAAATGAGCAAAGTAGGTTCGTCGCAAGCTCATAATCCAACAAAAACAACGAATAACTGATTCTGAGAAGTGTTTAAGTGCTCTCTAAAGAATAAAGCCGAAATTTTTCGTCAGTGATAGAAACATAGCTCCATCATTTCCCACTGGAGTCCAATCGACAGTCATTGTAGTGGACTGCACATGATGAACCGGTTCTCAGGCGAGCAAAAACGAAAAAGACGGCGGGAAAGGTTATGACATCAGCCTTTTGGGAAGCACGTGCTATAATACATACTCAACGACTGATTACTGAGCCAGTTATAATCTATTATACTGCGTATTTGGTTGCAGTTCTTTTCTTCTATTCCAAATATTTAGCAATTGTATTATTTTTGAGAAGTTCTTTGCTTCTATTCCAAATATTTAGCAATTGTATTATTTTTGAGAAGACTGTTTAAAATTGTACGATAAATTTAAATGATTCCTACAAACATAAATTTTGAACAAATGCTTATGATTTAAAATATAATTTTTGTATTTATGAGTTGTATTAAATTTTGACATAAAGAGATAAAAGGTATCCTATGTCCTTACCCTGATTCTAGCTACCTCTCCACCAATTTTGAGCAAATGTTCAGCCGTTCTTGAGTTATAAATGGTGTAACTAACACCAACTTTCTTTTATATATATATATGAAAGAATCAGATGGAATTTCAATTTGTGTTATAAAAAACCTTTATATGGGGAGTGGTCAGGGCTATCATCCGATTTCCCCTATTTTACATTGTTATAAGAGTGCTTAAAAATATTTGGGTGATATAGATTTATTGGTTTGGAAGATATGTACATTAATCTTATTAGGGGCTGGGCCACGCCCACTTTTTAAAGATTCATCTTACCTCTCCTTACCATCTTATTGTAATTCGTTGTGCTAAATAATAAATGTGTTCTTTATCTTTATTTACGGCTTAGTTTTGATACTTTATTCGTTAATAACGGTTTGTGGGCGTGGCAGTGGTCCAATTTCACCCATCTACAATACCAAACTTCTTATGGCCAAAGCCTATGTCTACTAAGTTTTATCAAGATGTCTTAGTTTTTACTCAAGTTACAGCTTGCACGAGCGAACGAATGGACAGGCAGACAGTCACTATGACTTCAACTCATCCTGATCATTTATATACATATAACCTTATATCTTTCTCGATTAGTTTTAGGTGATACATATAACGGTTAGGGAAACAAAACTATTACACTTTGTAGCAAGAGTATAAAATACTATAACTTTTAAGTTGATAGATAGATATAAGATCGGATTTGAATACATTTGTGCTCACAATTTATTACAATATCAATGATTTAGTAGGATTTGCTCTCGTTTATTTTTAAATCTTTATTTTCAATTTTCTGGAACAGTCATAACAAACTACGTTCGGAAATTTCCAAAATGACATTAAAACATTCCTAATTTGATCACGAAAAAATGCAGCGGCTTACAGAAGGTTTCAAGACCGGAGCATACTCTTGTAGAACCCCCAAATGTGATCTAGTTACCGATGTCCAGAGCATACTTAAATTATAGAGGGAACACTTATCCAGCCAGCGGAATGGCAGTGAACGTACAACGCCAGGAGAAGGCGAACCCGATTCCCCAATCGATGACGATGGAGCAGACATTCCATTGCCCGACCACGAAGAGCTTCGAATAGCAATTACCCGCCTGAAGAACAACAAAGCGGCAGGGGCCGATGGATTTCCGACCGAGTTATTCAAACACGGTGGCGAAGAACTGGTAAGGAGCATGCATCAGCTTCTTTGTAAAATATGGTCGGACGAAAGCATGCCCAAAGATTGGAATTTAAACCTGGTAAATCAACAACTGACCACACATTCACCATGCGCCAAATCTTGGAAAAGACCCGTGAAAGGAGGATGAACACACTCCACCTCTTCGTCGATTTCAAAGCTGCTTTCGACAGCATAAAAAGAAGCTGCCTTTATGCCGCGATGTCTGAATTTGGTATCCCCGAAAACTAATACGGCTGTGTAAACTGACGTTGAGCAACACCAAAAGCTCTGCCAGGATTGAGAAGAACCTCTCCGAGCCGTTCGATATCAAACGAGGTTTCAGACAAGGCGTCTCCCTATCGTGTGACTTCTTCAATCTGCAGCTGGAGAAAATAAATCGTGCTGCAGAACTTAATCGAGCAGGTACAATCTTTTATAAGAATGTACAGCTGCTGGCGTATGCCGATGATATTGATATCATCGACCTCAACACCCGCGCCGTTAATTCTGCTTTCTCCAGACTGGACAAGGAAGCAAAGTAAATGGGTCTGGCAGTGAACGAGGGTAAGACGAAATATCTCCTGTCATCAAACAAACTTGGCTCTCATGTCACTGTTGACAGTCATAACTTTGAAGTTGTAGATAGTTTCGTATACTTGGGAACCAGCATAAACACCACCAACAATGTCAGCCTGGAAATCCAACGCAGGATAACTCTTGCCAACAGGTGCTACTTCGGACTGAGTAGGCAATGAGAAGTCCTCTCTCGACGAACAAAAACCAAACTCTATAAGTCGCTCATAATTCCCGTCCTGCTATGTGGTGCAGAGGCTTGGACGATGACAACAACTGATGAGTCGACGTTGCAAGTTTTCGAGAGAAAAGTTCTGCGAAAGATTTATGGTTCTTTGCTCATTGGCCACGGCGAATGTCGCATTCGATGGACCGATGAGTTGTATGAGATATATGATGACATTGACATAGTTCAGCGAATTAAAAGACAGCGGCTCCGCTGGCTGATCATGTTGTCCGGATGGACGAAAACACTCCAACTCTGAAAGTATTCGACGCAGTACCCGCCGGGGGACGTAAAGGAAGACCTCCACTCCGTTGAAAGGAGCAGAAGGAAGAAACGACTGGCGCGCAGCTGTTAACTCGGCTATAATCGCGTAAGCGGTGTCTACGCCAGTAAAGAAGAAGAAGAATTTGATCATCTAGTATTTTCATAAATATCCGGACAAAACAAAAAATAAAAATTTTTGTAATTTTTTTTCTTAGTTAAAATATGTGCGATTGTCATGTTCGACATCATGGAAATGGTGATATATTACATATATCATATCATTTATTACATATACATATCTCGATTATGTTAAAAGTAAATCTTCGTAAATTTGTATGTCAGCTATGTACGTTCTAAAAAGATCCAAAGAATCTTCGCAGATTACATAATTGCCTTAGAGAATAACCCATACCAAATTTCGCATGATGCACGAGATCGATATCCCAAAAGCTGAAGGCGTATATACAGACAGACGGACATGGATTAATTTATAATTTATCAAACGTTTCCTTCTACATATGTGTTACATTTATACCCTGTTCAGGTTATAAATATAATAATAATAACGTTTTCTCCTTTATTTCCTGCACTTATGCCAGCGCTTCTTCCAATCGTTGTTTTTTTGTTAAACAACGGCCCTTTAAAATTCTTTTTATTTTTGGAAATACGGAGCTATGTCTGGCGAATATAAAGGCTGGGGCGTTATAGTATTGTTTTTGAGCAATAATTTACAAATAACCAACATAGAATCATCTCACATTGGCTGTGTAAAATTTGTCACATTTCACAATAATATCACTCAAATTGTTTTAAGGTGGTTGTTATTTTTGAGTTGCTTTCCATGGCTTTAGTAGTACAAACTTTCCACTAAGCTTGGTTGACTTATGGCCAATTCACATATATACTTTTTTAGTCAAAAATTATGCAACGACTGTTATTTTCTGTTCCCGATAATAACATGTCACACCACTCTATCCGGTAAAAACTGGCATATCCTGATAAAATAAACATTCGCCTTCAGCCGAAAGCCTATGATGCTAGCGTTGCGTACTTTAGTTTATATAATAATTTGTTTATTATGTAAGCTTTAATAAAATAAAATAAAACATTCGCCTACAGACACCACACACCATCACATCACATCATACACAGGATATCATCACAAAAAGGGATTGGATAAAGCGCTGCGTACTTTAGTTTATATAATAATTTGTTTATTATGTAAGCTTTAATAAAATAAAATAAAACATTCGCCTACAGACACCACACACCATCACATCACATCATACACAGGATATCATCACAAAAAGGGATTGGATCTTCGTTTCCAAACCTCTTTTGAAACAATAATGATCCTACGTGCTAAGTGCAATTCGATTTTAACATAATGTTAAATCGGTTTGGGTTCTTACAGACTAATTTCGTACTTTTAAGTATCTGTCAATACTTGAGATATACTGAAAAATGCGTCACCGTATCTTACCTGCTAGTGAACATTATGAAAACTATATTTAATAATTATTAATTAAATAATACTACCAATAAAAATTTTAATTTTTTGATATTGGTCACGTATCTACCACGAGAAAAGGATTAATTACAGTATATAATAAAAATATCCATAAGGTCTTTTGTTTTCAATTAATTTTCAACTGTATAATTTACGCATTTAGAAAGATATCGAAACAAATCATGATGAATATAGTACTTTTGATAAACTTCTAATTCATAATTAGGGTTTGGCTGCACTCAAACTTACCTTTCGTTAATAGCATTATTTGTAAAATATAAGTATATATGTACATGTTTGTGAATTTATTTAACAAATATAATTTTATTTGCATTTATAATACAGAATATTGACAACACCTTTTCAGTGCTATAGTATAGTGTCACTCATCTATTATTTCTTCTTCATTTTCAGGCGCAAAAGTTTCTATTATTTCCAATTCTCCCAAAAAAACGAAAACTAGAAATATTGCATATAGAATGAAGTTAAAAATGCCAATGCTTCGTCGAGCTGAGAAATTTGTTAACGTAGACCATATTAACACTGATATAGTTGCTATAAATTGAAAAACGACACAATTTTCGCCCAAACTACCTTGAGGGACCTTAAATGATTTATTTATTAATATGAAATGTACATACGTAGTCAAGTAGTAGAAGGTATATATTCGTACTTACAAAAATAGGGGTTTCAGAGCGAAATGTTTCATATATGAAAACCCCACCAAATGAAGAAATAGAATCTGAAAAAAGAAATTAGTAGGAAATGAAAAACTGAGGTCATTAGTTTTATTACTGAAAAATGGACCACCGAAGCAAGCAGCATAGCCCATTCTCGGATACCCATGACGTGCCAAAGCTATAGTTGATACCAAATCACCAATACTGTTTCCCCAAGCTTGTAAAGTGCATCCGAGAAATGAGTTACTTCTATTGGTCACAATACCAATTACTCGCAATATTTCAACTGATTCACTTGCAGAATAGTAAATTATTAAAATTGAACAAACAACACCATATAACGCTGTGATCTATAGTGGAAAAGTTTTTTAAAATGTATATACAAACAAATTAGGAAACTAACATGGTGATAGTTAGGCGGAATGTCTGTTCGCGTTGTATAAAGCATATAGATAGTGATGGGGACTGTAATCAATAATGTATAGCAATACAACGGTATACCTAATATAAACAAATTATCAGCTGTGGATAAAACAAAGGTTAGCTAACTGAATGTATAGAATATTATAAGTGAGAGTTAAATTCAGTACTTACATAATGTATATATTAGTATCATTGGTACCCAAGGAATTTGGATTGAGTTCAACAGTTTTGACCATCCATGACGTTCCTTCTCATAGTCTACAACAGGTATAAATACTTGTAGAACAAAAAGCACTGGCGCCGTAATGGCAATATAAAGCTTTCCTGCAATCCCACTCTCCAACCATTCTTCTTTTTGTATAGGGTTAAGAGACTCAAAAAATTGTTTCATAAGATCCTTATTGGGTTTATTCAAAATTGCATCAAAAGACATTGTTCGTGTTCTATTTACATCTATTGATAATCGTGAGGTACGATCGATAATTTCTATACCGGCCTCTGCTCGTAATTGTTCCAATTTAGCAAGATTTGCCGCTAATATGAGTAAGTTACATATGTTTAGAAAAAAAATGTCATTATCGTCATAACCGTCAAAACAACCTAGACGACAAAAACTGAGTTTTATATGAAAGATCAATGAAAGCCGGAGACATTTTTTAGGTTTTTACCGGGAAAAAATGGTGTTGAAACCTAGGTTTGGCTTGATGAACATTAATCGGACTCTGGACCAAAAAAATCAACTGTTGAGAAGTGCTAAGTTTAAACAAGGCGAAGTGAGGTTCGAGAACAATTCAAGCAGTAGGCTATTACCGACGAAAATAGCAAAAAAGGATCCAACATAATTTTGGATCAGCGTAAATTGAAGTTGCTCGAGTGAAGAATGGGTAAATTCGGGTGCAACCGATCATTTCTTGCAACTTGCACGAGTCAAAGCCGGGAAAACACCTTAAGGGGCAAACCGTCAACCAGAGGGTCGGAATTCCAGCAATTATATATAATATTATATATTAATAATTCATATATATAATTAAAATTCAAACTGGCCGACAATTCGACACAAGTTTTGTTATAAAAACGAAAATCATTGTCACATAAATAGTATATGGGAGGTGAGAGTAGTACGGACTCGATTTTATCTATTTTTGCCAATACTATTTGAATATGTCACATACTAATAAAATGTTCCCTGAGATTAAGTTACATCACATACCATTACCAATCACATGGAATAAAGTTACCCCGATATTATACGTTTGCTATATGGGGCTAGGTCAAGTTTTGTCCAATTATATCCATTTCAGGAACAAAGATACACGGTTATCAGTAAAGCCCGCTCTGTCATTTTCATGACAGAACTCACATGTTTGCCGATATATGCGGTATAAAGTTAATTGGAAATTCGAAAATTTGGGAGCTAAGAGAAGTATTGACCGATATTTGCCAGATGGCATTTCTCAAACTTTGATTCTTGCATGTTGCGAGAATATAAAAGGTTCGGCTTCACCCGAACTTAGCCCTTCCTTACTTGTTCATAACTGCGAACATTGCGTTCAAGGGAATGTATGTTAAATGCATAATATGAAAGAAATTTTTAACGAATTTTTTAGTGGTTTTTTATAGTTAAGTAATGATTCGAGAATCATTGTAGTGTATATCTGACAATCTATATTGAAATATATAATCATCTTATCAGCAACTTGCTTGTCAAACTTTACTTTTGTTTCCGTATACAAGTGTAAGCATGTTTACAAACGGAAAAATTTATTATGTAAATTCGATATTTACCACAACATTGTCAAGGAAATATTACCTGTGGCGTATTTTCTGTCCTTAAGTTTCGATTGCAATACTATGAAAAGATAAATCGAATGATTGTTATGTTAGAATTTTATTAAAATATACTCACATTTAACAGTTTGTTTGAGTAGAAACAGTTCGATAAATATTACCATAAGATACAATATATACACCGACATTATCACTAAAAAAATTGGATAGAAGAAGTTTAAATTGAGAGTTGTGGTCGTATAATTTACATAAAGATATGCAAGTACAGCAGAATCTTGAAAAAATGTTCCAAGGGTAATTAACTTTCTCGAATTAGGAATTTTGTTGATACATACTAGCATAAGTATGTAAGTACAGTAGAATCAAAATGTAAAATGGGTACTTGCCTTTTTTCAGTTATACACGTTTCTAACCGGCTTTCAATATTGAAAAAATACAATATGAAACTTAAGTTCTTTTAGAGATATTACTTTAATTTAAATTTTTTCTTTACCATCCACATGATTTAAATAATGAATAAACTTCGGGACCATTTTCATACGCATATTATAAGGTTTCATTTTCATTTCATTTCATTATCAATATGCCGATGCTTTCAACTGCTTTTCAGAAACTGACTCGAGCAGACAATTCGAGATTTTCTTTACCATCCATATTCGACTTTAACAATTGAACTTTTCGAAGTGCATTATGGTAGGAACTATTTGATCTATTCAAACGTTTTTTGTCGTTTGATCATCACATCAATTTTTATCTTATTCCACAATTAATACACTATGAAACTCATAAGTTAACTTGTTAAAGACCCATTCACATATGCACAACTTTCCTCGTTTTGCCGAAGAGTTCTTAAGCCACAATGAACGCTTTGCTTTCAGTGTGCCTCTCTAATAAATAAAATAATGAGAATTGCCCAATATTCTGCTCGCCTTCGCATCGAAAATTTTTTATGTGAACGTACTCATACATAAGCGTACATCGAAATATTCTGTGAAGACAAATGGCGAAGCGAAGTTCTATGAGAATTGGCCATAAGTATTATAAATTAAAAGTTAACTTTTTAGCTGTACAGTATGTGAATGCTGAAATTCGGTTAACTTAATCGAGCTTTTCAATTTTTCGAGAATTAACTTTCGCGAGACTTTCTTCAACTACTGTACTTACAGAAGTAGAGAACTTTGAAATGAGTTAATTTGGATACATCCTAATTCTGGTTTGTTGGCTTTTCACTTACATACAGACTCAGTGCGTGTGACAACTCCATCCGATACACAACAGTAATCAACGTATATGATTCCGAAACTTAAAAAGCACGCATCCCTTAGAACATTATGCCATTGTATTTCAAAAGGATAAAACACGAAAATCAGGCCAGCAACAAGAAGTACCACATATACACCAGCTCCAAACAAATCTGGGAACATAGGACCAGCCCCGTCTAAATTTGAGAATGTGCCAATAAGATCGGGAGATCCATTGCCAAACGCTAATAGAGTAACACCAGCTAAATGCTCGTTAAGGCCCAACATTTTTGAAACGACTTTCAAAGCAGGACAAAAACTGTACAAAGAAAACGTATTTATACATCAAAAATTATATTATTTTCTTCTTATGAGTATGAGAAAACGTATTTTTCATTTACATATGTACATATATCATGATGGAATAAACAACGGAGATATCGATAGTATAATAACGTTTTAAAAATTTTGATATAAAATGCCATAAGTAAATGCGTATACCTACTACTGTATACTTGACTTAGCCAGGTACTAAGTATATCTTCTTATTGAGATAGGTGAACTTGCAAGTAAAATATATATATGTAATATCAAGTAAAGAAGGGCCAAGTACGGGTGTAATCGAACATTTTTTGGAGGTACAATTTTATATCTCTGGCATATTTAGTCATTGATTTATTGCACTTTAAATATTTTTTAACAGTACCATTATGTGGGAGGTGGACAGGGTTATCCTTCCATTTCATCCATTCTTACAGTGTCGATAAGGGTACTAAAAGGATTTGTCGTGTCCAAATTACAGTTCTATATCTTCATTTAGTGCTTAGTATGGATCAAGCTGACCATTTATATATGTATATATAACCTGTATCTATTTCGGTTAGTTTAAGGTGATACAATCAACCGCTAGGTGAAGGAAGCTATTTTACTCTATAGCAACATGTTGCAAGTAGAATAATATGTATGTATATAAGTATACAAATACCTACATGCAAGTTAAGCTAAATTATTGACCTAAGAACGCGGCATTCGGAATATGAATAATTAACAGATTTTTGGAATTTCCTCTCCCAAAATGTTTTATTTTAGTTAACATCTTAAAGTAATGATATATAGAATTTATATATAATAAGATGAATAAAGCTCTTCCTATTATACTCGATAACGATAATATTTCAAAATCCCTCTTTCCAAAATCCTGGATTCGTGGATATATTAATACCATACGCATAAGCTCATTAATTGTACACACACACGTGGTAATAATACATTAATTAAATGTTCATGAATAATTTCATTATAATATAATACTATCACCTCAGTTTTATTATTCCATCATGCGTCGATAGAAGTGAAACTTCTAAGCACAATCATTGTAGATATTAATAAAATGTAGGTATATAAAACTTACTTAAATACCCGGAGGAAATGTGGGAGACCCTATAAATCATATACATATGCATGTACGCGAATTAATCCCTGGAGAGCATTCCAGGCAGATCGGATCTTTAAATAGTTGCCATCCAATCTACCGGATTGAAATCAGGATAATACTTAGTAATTTTTCCTTATGAGATAACTAAAATTCGATTTAAAAGTTTATTTTTATCAAAAAACATGGCTAGAAAAGTATTCCGTTAGTATACGTTGTAACTATAAAGTCGCTTTGGTTTAAGAATGATATTTGGTTTGACCCCAAGTATAGTATAAAAAACTGCAAATTTAATTTTCTTAAAATATCTTACATTATGCAAGTATGCACTATCTTGCTGTCCTAACTTCATATTTCAATTTATTGCTTCTGACGTTTTTCGTTAAATGAATGCGAGAATGATTTCACTCATTTTTGCACTGTGTTATGATGTATGATATACTCGTATATGTAATATGTATATGTATATATTAAACCCATTACGACGTCAGCTACGTTCACTTTTCAAAAAATTAATACAAAAATTAGATACCACATTAAAGAGATTTAGCATAATTTGTGATTTAGATATAAAAATAATGAAGGTCGGAAATCAACTCCTGATCAGTTTCATATATGTATATATATATGGTATTCGACTAGGGCATTATTCGAATAATAATATTCGGTTTACAGTATCTGGATAGTCGTAAGTCGGCGACTATTCGATTAAATAAGCGTTCAACTTCTACAAATTTTGTCTACGTATATAAGTTAAAAGAAGCGCATAATGGGCATTTTCACAAATTTAAAACTAGCAAAAATGAAAAGCTGTTTAGATTTCAAACAAATTTTCATTTACTCATATACTCGCAGCAGAGCAACTATTCGAATAGTCGCAATGTTACGACCAGATCATACGAACGGTTACAAACCGGATATTCGAATAATCGGTTTTCAGTATATTCGAATAATTTTAAGAGCCGTAATATATAATTTATACACATATACATATTCATAAACTTATCTCGTTTAGTTTCAGGTGTACAATTAGAGTATAAAGTTAATAGTGTGTGCCATATCTTGTGCTGAAGAAATTTCACTTGCATTGATTAAATATATAGTATAGTACTTAAAATTACATACATATTTTCAACCGTACATCCCAACACAATATAGATTAGTATGCAAATAGTCATTAGAAGAAAAGAGCATAAAATTTGTTCGGTATCATTGTGTGGTTTCAATTGGCAGTACAAAATTTCTATATAATTTCCGAAATTGCCCATACGACTACACGTTGTTGTTTCACGTACATAAGCGCAACGTTCATCATATTCCAACATTTGAACCACGCTGCAACTTGGCTACAATAGTTTATTATTAAGTAAATTCTTAAACTGTGATATATATACACATGATTTATGATTTATGTATGTATGTATGTACAAGTGTTTTTAATACACATACATATATTTTTTTTAATACACATACTTATATGTCATTTACTGCAAAACTTTTTACTTACAAGATTCGAGACTGAGGCGAGAAGTCCATCTTCAGGCATCGTGAATAATTTATATTAACATATACATATATGTAAGTGGGTTTATATTTATATAATAAAACAAATTGAAAGTGAACCGAATTCAAGTCTTTATGATGAAATAGAAGAAAAAATCTGATATGAACTTAAAAGAAGTGACTACTGGGGTGAAAAAGTTCTCTGACTCCTTCCTTCTATTGTAGTTTTCTGCATTATATTGTATTTACATATATGGAGAAAGGGCATTCATTGTATGACTAAATGCTAGAGGGAAACGTTTTCCACAAGTTTTTCTGATATTTAAATTAAGCTTATTAAGGGAAGAAAACACAGATGCTCTTAATTAATGTGATCAATGGTTCGAAATTCGATATTTCAATTAAAGTTATTTTGGTGTGAATGACTTGAAAGCTTGGCCATGCCATTAAGTAGTAGCTAAGAACAATAAATCTGGGGAAAAACTATGTTAATAATTTATTTTATTACGAATCCCCGTTTAACCTATAGAAGTAGCTCCATAACTTTGAATATAATTCCAGATGACAGGTAACAGGTGACAGCTCAAATTAATTACACGACTCTACAAAAAAACTTTCATTCTTTGTCCTAAAGTTTATTTTATGATTTCATGATTAATTATGAACAAAAACGATAAGAAAATAACTTTTTTTCGTATAAATTTTGCTTTTGCAAAAGTTATAGTAATAATACTATACAATAATTATTTATAATTATACTATCGATAAGGCGGTTTCCTAAATAAAAAAGCAAACTTTTTCATGGCATATATTTTTTTTCGTCTAATTACGACCTAAAATATGGAAATTTACTGCTTTAAAGTTAAGGTTAAATTTTGTGTTGGCCCGTGTTATTCAAGAAAGATTGCCTTTATGGATTTATAGATTGCCTTTTATATATCGGGATTAGAGAACAAAAATAATTTTAATTACCAAAATCGCTATTTGTTTTTCAAAATATTCTCCATTAAGAAATATATACTTTTGGTATCTCTAAAACATACATTCTGAACGCGTCAACCGCCCCGCCATGAGACGAAAAACGTTGTCCTATTATTTCATCTTTTACTCTTTTTCAAAATCGCAGTTGCTTCAGTCGATGCGTAAGTGTTTGCATTGGCGTGGAGTGTAGTAATCCGCATCCGGCGGTTAGTTTTCAAGATTTCTTGGAACAGATCCACGTCTTTCACGATTTCATAGTGCTGGTCCCACATATGGGTAGACATTTGACTGTAAAAAAAATGTCACGTTGGATCTCGTACAATTTGTCGATCGCACACAAAAAGAGCCGTACCGATTGTCAAAAAATAAGATAGCGAAGCATAGCATGTTCCACCAATGATTATAGTTGCCTGGCAATAATATTATCTGGAACAACAATTTATTTTGAACGACCTTCACGAAATCCGTCTTGCAGTGATCTACGATCTCGATTAAATGCTCCATACCATGGAAAAACACTGAACCTTGATGGATCTTTATCACCAAAAACTTAATTAAGTTTATCGATGCACTGATACTGAGTTAATTCACGTCGAAAGTTGTAAAAGATAATCGCTCAATAATGTATGCGGTTTTATATTTTTTGGCTGAGATGCATATTTCAAGGCACCTTGTAAGCAACGGCCGGATCTCAACCCCGATCAGAGTATGTACCATATAACATCAAAAATACCAAACTTTACGATAAAGTTGTGAGTTGCCAGATTGCAACACTAGGATTGTCAAATCCCGAAATATAGAAGAGAACCTACGTATCAACTAAACCGGTTTTATTTCTTCTTCTCAGCATGGATAAAGGGAAATCTACTCTAACAAATTTACTTGATTTTGTAAACCATCTATCATTTTAGGGAACACAACATACGAATGTTAAATACACCATTTTAGCAAACATTGTTTAGATGTATATTTGAATATGACTATGTTGTATCAAGCCCTAGTTAACAATTTCAAGTTAGAGTCGGTTCAAAATCAGTTTTTACTTTTCGCCTTAGGGCATTTCCGGTGGCATATGGCGAGCCAGCAATGGAATTGCTTGATTTTGAAGTCACTGGATGACAGACCTTGACTTATGGCAGTGCACATTGTCCTGTTGGAAAACTGCGAAGATGTATACAGATAACAGTAAGTATTCCTAAAACGGTAAGAGATTTTTATGCAAGTTCTGGTATGCTACAGATTAAAGCTTGTCCGTTATCTGCACTATAGGATCAACACCATGCTTCGTAAAGCAATTCCACACCATGACAGTTCCCCCGTCGAACTTAACCGTCTTCCTTGTAAATTTGACCGTCTTCCTTGTAATCTTTCTTCGCTTATAAGTTCTTCTATCCGGCTAGTGTAAGTTGACTTTAGATTTGTCGCTCCAAACTACAGAATTCCTAAAAGTAAGAGGAGAACCAATCGCGCCTTTCGATTTTTAAACTGTGGCATCCCCGAAGGTTGTTTTCCAAAAGTCACTGCCTAACAGTCCTATTGGCAATGATTTCGCCATATTTTTCGTGCATTGAAGCTCGTATTTGTGAGGAAGTTGCAAAAGGATCTTTAAGCGCCTGCTGAACAATAAGGGGATCTTCTCTTTTTGTGGTCTTATTGCGTCTAGATCTCTTTTTATTTGCAAAATATCACAACCTTAAACGCAAACAATTAACTAAAAACTTTTCTGATGTCAGGGTGTGCTAATTAAAATGTGAGCTTGAATTGAAAGCTTTTATGAAATAAAGGCATACTTCTTTGAAACCTACACCTAATTTTCACTGATGCGTGATTTATAACGGCAAAATGACAACGTATTATATTTATAATATGGAAAAAAAAGATTTCCTAAAATACCGTTATCTTCAATTTTCAAGCAATATTACTGGAATATGTAAGGGTGTGCTAATTAGTGTGCCACCGGTGTATATATAAATTATCAATATGACGAGACGAGATGAAATCTGTCCAAACAACTATTTTAAATTGTAATGAACGTTGTTGTTTTGCATTTATTATGTTTCTTTTTACTATTTCTGTCAAATATTTCAGCAATGCTACCAAATATTTTGAACAGCAGTTCCAAAAATGTAAACTCGGGTTGTTATCTGCTATTATCAAGTAGACTGTCTTCTACAGCATTCCTTAATGGTGGTGTTAACACATACATATGTATGTACATTATTATGCGTTTCTACACATGTATATACGTTGCAACTTTCGCCTTTTGCATTACACTTAGAGTATATAAATGTATACTTATATGTATGTATATATTTGTTCACATACCTCTTCTTATTCCTCATGGTAATCGGATCCATTATTTTCGGATACGCATGTCGTAAAAATTGGTTGTAGTTAGCGTTTTGTTTTCAAGAATAAAATTTTTTAAAAATTAATTTCTTGATTTCAATAGTTCACTTAAATTACGTTTATGTAAATAACCGATATAAAGAATATCAACATTATTAATAAAAAGCACATCAAAAAATCCAATTGACTTTCACTATATATACTAGATTTTGCGTTGTTTTAAATGAAATAAAAAGAAGTACATTTGTAAAAATACTATATACCAACATAACGTTTGCTCTGAGCTTTAATTTCAGCTACCATCTAATGTGGCACGCAAGAAAATACTAGTCTATGAATGCTCTCTATTCATTTTACAGCAGGGACCATAAACTATGGAACGTATAATAGTTACAGCTAACATATTGTTATATAAATACCACCCTCATATGTACATATATGCACATAAGTATATGAATATTTTTAAATACAGAAGCTTAGTCAGTGTAGTCAGGAATATATTTAGTTAGAGGAATTTAATTTGATTAAGTGAACAAAACTAAGGTCAAAGCATTATCTTTGTCGGTCAATTCAAGGTGTTCACAATATATATTTATACCAAGGACAGGGTTTACAATAAAAAAAATATTAGTAACTATGGAAAAAAGAGAGAGTGACCACACTACATAGCTTAGTTTGTTAGGTATTGGTATGAGTATTATTTAAAAATATATTAAACCTATTTAATTGAAGAAGAAATATAATGAATCAATTAGAATCGTAGAATTTTGCTGATCATTGAATTTTACCCAATCAGTTCCAATGAATAATTATGAAAAAGATGTGTGAATACACATATAAGTAATGTTAAAAACTTATTTAAACGAATTATAAATCATATGTTTTACTACGCCTCTGTGTTCTTCAACATTTCTATATAGAGGTAGCGAACATTCGGCTATTTGAACTACTGGATCGCAATGATTTTGCAAATAGTAATAGTTTTTATATGTTCTTATCTTTATTTTAACAATTATTTATCTGCGGAAAACTTGATACTTGTTATAAATAAAGGTTATAAAGAGTATTTCCAAGTTTCGACAACGACTTACCTACCACAAAGTGTTACTAACGAATCGATACGAAATACATACATACAAAAGTATATATGTAATAAATACTCATACAACGAAATATTCAGTCAAACATACCTTTAATTAAATATGTGGTTATGCTACTATTAACTTATATGCATACATATATTACACTCTGCGAGCGATTGAGTCGTTAAGAGTCGTCATGCAATTTACCCAACCCTTCGTCGATAGACATGGCAACTATATAGTAGAACAAGTAAGGGTAACCGAACATTTTACTAGCAAGAATCAAGGTCACGGAAATACCTTAAGATGCAAACCGTCAACTAGAGGATAAGAATCCAAGCAACTATATATGTACATATACAGCTGAATTTTCCTAATTCGAACCACCATAATCCACAAAAAACTTAGAGTTAGAGAGGTTTCGTGATATGAAAGGAAATTTGTATGCCTTTTATTACAGAAGTTCGTGTTATGGAAGTATGTACATATGTATAACTCATACACTGACAGAGATATTCGAGAAAACGTTTGTGAGAAAAACAAAAATCATTATACATATGTAGGATATGGGAGTTGCGGGTAGTATCGTCCCGATTTTTTCTGTTTTTGTCAATAGATGTAGTATTTTATTAAGATGTCATATACTAATAAAAAGTTTCTCTGAGATTCATTAAGGTATGTGAGATACCATCACCAATCATATGGAATAAAGTCACCCGGATTTTATATGTTTGTTATATGCGGCTTGGTCAAGTTTTCGCCTAACTCACATGTTGGCTGATATACTATACATATGCGGTATAAAGTTACCTGGAAGTTTTAAAATCCATTCACTCAACCCATTTTTGACACGCAGACATACAATTGTCAGGAAAAGATTGTTCCTGAATTTGAATTACATATCTCGCACATTGGCCGATATTCACGGTAAAAAGTCAACCATAGGTAATGGGTTTCAAATATTCGGTACCTAGGCTCTTGAAAAGTTTTACCTGGATTTGAACATTTTTAGGTTATAAGGTGGAAAACTCTAAAGATTATTCGGGCAAAGTTTTATCCCGTTATATGTATTAATTGCTTCTTTATTTGAACACAGGAAAATGAAAGAATCAAGGCGAACTTATAATCGTGTTATATGGAAAGTAGGCATGGTTGTACCCCGATTCTGCCCATTTTAATACTGTAATATAAAAATTGCGCATGTCATTTACCGAATTTGGTTGAAAGTGGTCAGACGGGTCTCAAGATATGTAATTTCACCTAAGAGTGGGCGGTTCCACGCCATTCATTTTTATAGTAAAGCCCAGTCGTACCTTCTCTGGGGTTTTTGACAGTACCGTTATATGGGGAGTGGGCGGAGCTAAGTATCATCCGATTTCATCCATTTTCACACGGGTGGTAGTTGGTAAATTTTTATAAGAACTGTATTAAGTTAATTTGGCTATTGTAGTTACAGTGGTCTAGGAAATAAGTACAATAAACCATTTACTACAGGTGCCCCTTGCTATTACAGCCCTCTTTGCCTAATTACAGTCCTATATCTTATTTAAGTGCTTAGTTATGGTACTTTATAGGGTGTCATGTAATGGCGTTTTTGTGGGCTTCGCAGTGGTCTAATTACTCTCATATACGACGTTTTTCCTACATTTTTGCCAAGGAACATGTGTACCAACTTTCATCAAGATATCTTAATTTAATTTTTAAAGTTACAGCTTGTATTGACGGACGGACGGACTGACATATAGACAGTTTTCAACTTTTCTCGTCACCCTGATCATTTATGTACATATATACAAGTATAACCCTATATCTATCTCGTTTAGTTTTAAGTGATACGCATAATCGTAAGGCGAACAAAACTATTTTACTCTCTAGCAGCATGTTGGAAGAGTATGAAATCTTGATCATATTATTGTTACAAAAAGTAGTATTAAGTTTTATTTGTATTACTATATGCATCCCTGATTATGAACAATAGCTGTAGGTATATGGAATAGCATTTGTCTTGTTGTAGACATCTGGCGCCACGGCTGTCTGCTTGTCGAAACAATAGACATCTGGCGCCGCACTGTCTGCTTGTCTAGGTAAACAATTGCTGAGTCTGGCGCCGCGACTGTCTGCTTACGTCTGGCGCCGTATAGCCGTATGTTCTGGTAATTTCCAGACGCGATATTCTAGAAGGACACGTCGGCATCAGCGAGAAGTGCGTGGCTATATAAGCCGTGGCAGCGCCAACGTAATCATCAGTGCTAAGAGTAAACTGCTATAGTGTAGACGAGTTGTGAAATAAAGAGTTGTTGAATTAAATTAAACAGTGTTGATTTTATTTGTCAATCCAGAGATACGAACCTAATAAAGTAAACTAGCAAGAGTAAATTCGTAACAATTGGTGTCAGAAGTGGGATTGTCAAATAATCCAAATTCAAAATGGTTAAATTCGGAGAATTGAGAATTCAGCAATTAAAAAAGGAACTGGAGGGGCGTAATTTGCCGATAAGCGGGCAAAAGGCGGATCTGCAGGCACGATTACGTGAAGCAATGGAAGCGGATGGAATTAATGTCGACGAATTCGAATTTGATGGCCCAGAAACTTCTACAAAGGTAGAAGAAAAAGTAGAAGAACAACGAACATCATCAAGTGTGGACATGAACATGCTGTTAGTGGCTATTAAGCAAATGGCAGAGAATGCAGTGCAAACCGAAAATCGTCTGGCACAGCAAATGACGCAAATAGCTGAAAATACATCACAGTTAGAGTCTCGCCTTACACAACAGATTACGGAAAATACTACACAACTACAAAAACAAGTGCAAGAGAAATTTTCAAAATTTGAAGACGAATTAAGCACTTTAAAAAATGGCGAAGAAAATTTAAAATCAGAAGTTCTGCAATTAAGTAATCGTGTGCGAGAACTGCAACTACATGGCCCTGCACCATCAACAAATAATCAAAGATTGAAGGCACCCACATTCGATGGAAGTATTCCATTTCAAATTTTCAAACTTCAGTTTGAAAAGACAGCAACGGCCAATAACTGGAATGCAGCGGACAAAGTGGCGTCCTTGTTTGTATCATTGAAAGGACCGGCAGCAGAAATCCTTCAGACTATTCCAGACTGTGAACGGGACAACTATGAGGCATTGATGAGTGCGATAGAAAGACGATATGGTAGTGAGCACCGGAAACAAATATACCAGATCGAACTGCAAAATAGGGGTCAGAAGATGAACGAGTCATTGCAAGAGTTCGCAACTGAAATAGAACGACTGGCTCATTTGGCAAATGCAGATGCACCTGTGGATTACATTGAGAGGGTAAAAATTCAATGTTTCATAAATGGAATTCGTGATGTGGACTCCAATCGCGCAACATATGCAATGCCAAAAAGAACGTTTGCTGAAACGGTTTCGCACGCCCTCACACAGGAAACAGCTTCCCTACTAAGTAAACCAGCACCCAAAGTACAAAGGGTTGAAATGGAACAACCGGCGCTGATGGAGGAAATATTGAAGACTCTGAAGACAATTGCTGCACAGCGAGTAAATACAACAGGCAGATGTTTCAACTGTGGAAAAGGGGGTCACTTTGCCCGAAATTGCAATATAAAGGTAAACCCACCAAAACGGAATCAACCAACAGAACACCGAAAGAGGATTCACCACAAAAATGCGGATGCATTATCACGTCGCCCTTGTCCACTGGAATGTAAACATTGCTCCAAATCAGAAGGAAAAGAAGGTATAATCGACGTGCGATTACTGAATATAGAACCTGAAGATGATTGGACTCCTCACCGCATCAGAATCAATCAGCTGGAGGACCCTGATCTTGCAAAGCTGGTAATGGCCAAAGAAAATGGGGTACGACCACCAAAGGAACAAATAAGTAGCGAGAGTCCAACTGCAAAAGCATATTGGGCCCAATGGAACAGCATAAACCTCGTTAATGGATACCTTCATCGTACCTGGGAAAGCGAAGATGGCAAACAGTCTCGTCTGCTGATCATAGTACCGAAGTCCATGATCCCGAAAGTATTGAAAGAATATCACAATGGACCTAGTGGAGGGCACCTTGGGATTACAAAAACTATAGAGAAGATTAAACAACGGTTCTACTGGATCGGTTGTCGAGATTCCATAGCAGAATGGATAAGTAATTGCGTAGAGTGCATGGCAGCTAAAGGTCCTAAAGCCAAAAGTCGCGGTAGGCTACAACAGTACAACGTGGGATCACCATTTGAACGAGTCGCAATGGATGTTGCAGGTCCGTTTCCAACCAGTACGGCCGGAAACAAATATCTACTGGTTGTCATGGATTATTTCAGTAAATGGCCAGAAGTATATGCCTTACCAAACCAAGAAGCGAAGACAGTAGCCGAAGCGTTTGTAGAAAATTGGATAACAAGGTTCGGAGTGCCCGTCGAATTACACTCAGATCAAGGCAGGAATTTCGAATCTTCCATTTTCCAAGAAGTCTGTACATTATTGGGCATCCACAAAACACGAACAACAGCGTTACACCCACAATCAGATGGGATGGTAGAGAGATTCAACCGAACGCTCGAAGAACATCTGCGGAAAATCGTTGATAAAGACCAACGGAATTGGGACAAGTGCATCCAGATGTTCCTGCTGGCGTATCGTTCAGCGAAGCACGAGACAACTGGTTACACGCCGGCAAAGATTATTTTCGGATCTGATCTGCGACTCCCTGCTGATCTTAAGTTTGGAACGAATCCTACAGCTGTAAGAAATGATGGAGATTATTGTTCTGCCTTAAAGGAAGAAATGAATGAATTGCATCTAATGGTAAGACAGCATACGCATCTGATGAGCAATAAGATGAAGGACCGGTTCGATCAAGCGGCAAATTCAAAAGGTTTTGAAGAAGGTGATCTGGTCCTGTTGTACAATCCACTTCGAAAGAAAGGCTTGTCCCCGAAACTGCAGACAGCCTGGGAAGGACCCTATATGGTGATGAAACGACTTAATGACGTGGTATACCGCATACAAAGAAATGGAAAAGCACGATGTAAAATGAAAGTAGTACATTTGGAGAGGCTCGCCCCATTTGGTTCAAGAGGATTTGTGCCTAATCGGGACGATTAGGCTTTAGTGGAGGGCAGTGTTACAAAAAGTAGTATTAAGTTTTATTTGTATTGCTATATGCATCCCTGATTATGAACAATAGCTGTAGGTATATGGAATAGCATTTGTCTTGTTGTAGACATCTGGCGCCACGGCTGTCTGATTTTCGAAACAATAGACATCTGGCGCCGCACTGTCTGCTTGTCTAGGTAAACAATTGCTGAGTCTGGCGCCGCGACTGTCTGCTTACGTCTGGCGCCGTATAGCCGTATGTTCTGGTAATTTCCAGACGCGATATTCTAGAAGGACACGTCGGCATCAGCGAGAAGTGCGTGGCTATATAAGCCGTGGCAGCGCCAACGTAACCAGCAGTGCTAAGAGTAAACTGCTATAGTGTAGACGAGTTGTGAAATAAAGAGTTGTTGAATTAAATTAAACAGTGTTGATTTTATTTGTCAATCCAGAGATACGAACCTAATAAAGTAAACTAGCAAGAGTAAATTCGTAACAGTATTAATATTTGTTTATATACGAGCATACGTCTGTTCAAATCAATTTCGACTTTTTGAGTATATTAATCTGTATATATTATACGTATACTTACTAGATATACTATATGTATAGGTATACAAATGGATATTTTCAAGCTACTCAATGTTTTAGTTTTTCGTTTATATCCATACCTACCTATGAACAATAGAAGAACAAGCAAATAGACGAAGCTTATTTTGCAAAGCAATGTTTAACTGTATTTCCGTAATGTATTTATGTAGTTAAAGGAGTTAAGGGTTTAGTACGTAGGCCTATCGCTGCGATGGTTCGGCATATCAGGAGATATTTCGTCTTGCCCTCGTTCACTACCAGACCTTTTTGGCTCGCTTCCTTATCCAGTCTGCAGAAACAAAACTGACTGTACTTGTATCTTCTCTATTCAGCTCTGTAGCTCGAATTATTTTCTCCAGAAGTAGATTGAAGAAGTAGCACGATAGGGAGTCGCCTGACCTGAAGCCTCGTATGAAATCGAACGGCTCGAAAAGATTCTTTTCAATACTGACGTAGCTTTTAGTATTGCTCAACGGAAGTTTACACAACCGTAATACTTGTAGTTTTGCTGGGATACAAAATTTTGATTTCCGAGATTTGGCGCACGGTGAATATCTGCTCAGTTGTTTATTGTCCAGGCCTAAAGCCACACGGATACGGTCCAGTCAGTTTGTTGACGGTGGCCTTTAACCTTTCACATAGTACGCTCGGCAGAACCTTATATGCGATGTTGAGGAGGCTTATCCCACGGTAGTTGGCGCAGATTGAGGGGTCACCCTTTTTGTGGATTGGTCAGATGTCACCTAAATTCCAATCGCCGGGCATTTTGATTTCCGAGATTTGGCGCACGGTGAATATCTGCTCAGTTGTTTATTGTCCAGGCCTAAAGCCACACGGATACGGTCCAGTCAGTTTGTTGACGGTGGCCTTTAACCTTTCACATAGTACGCTCGGCAGAACCTTATATGCGATGTTGAGGAGGCTTATCCCACGGTAGTTGGCGCAGATTGAGGGGTCTCCCTTTTTGTAGATTGGGCAGATCTCACCTAAATTTCAATCGTCTGGCATGCTTTCGTCCGCCTGTATTTTACAAAGAAGCTGATGCTAACTATATCTACTTAAACAAAATATCATTTAAGCGCACGTTACAGAAATTATTGACGGAACACGAAATGCACAGAAAGTTCTGTTATAAAGCATCGTTGTATAGTGACAAAAGATTCAAACCTATTTTGATAAAAAGTTTTTTTTTTAAGCTTTGAAAGCCAATGCTCGCGTCGCCCAGACCTGCTCTATACCCTTAAGGGGTTGTACACACTTGCGCGGGTTGGAAAAATCGAAATTTGTTTGATTATTTCTTCCAAACTTCATAGAGATCTGAGCACTAGAACTAGAAATTGCAGCTGTCAACAGCGCGCTTCTCCTATGTCCTCCCGAGTACGTGCCGTCTGCTTTAAACGCAATTGTCTCAAAATGATGCTTATAAAAAATACCGTTGCGGTGAGCAAGGTTTCCCAAGAAAACTATTTGAAAACTACAATATCTCATACTTGTACAAAGGACTTTTTATTTGAAACAAGATTTTTTTTTTTCATCACCACTTGCGTAAAATATGTTTATTTCGCCAAATCCCTCGTTCAAGTACTGCATTATAATATAAACTAAAGAAAACTGTTATTGATTGCAAATAAACCATTACCTACTAATCATGCTCACCGCAAAACGTGTAAGAAAAAAAGGGCATCGGCACAACAGCTGTAGTGCCAACAAATGGGCACATTTCACTAAAAAATTAAATAGTAAATTTAAGAACTTTAAACATATATAAACGTATCAACAGTGTTCAATTATTAAAATAATTCCGCCTTTGCAAAAAAAATCTTAAAATAAAAACGATTTTTTTTTTTTCAGAAAATAAGTGTATATAACCCCTTAAACGTTAAGGGGCTATACCAGCGATTTTCGTGAATTCTTTTAGAAGAAAATACTCAATAGAATGTTTTGAAGTTCTTTTAACATAATAAGGTATATTTTTAGCTATATTTTAAAGTTGCGTATTCAAAAAAATGTTTCACAACTGATGACATGATTCCATCCGAATGAATAGTTGAAACATAAAAATGCAAAAAGGTTATTAAAGTTGAAGGTATATCCTATACAATGACCTACGGGTTTGAAAAAATATCAAAATTTAATAAACGGTGTTGTTTAGAAAAAAATTTAGTTTTTTAGGTAAAAAATGGTCGTTATTTAATGCCAAATTGACAATTTTCAATCAAAAATCAATCAATCAAAAAGATCGTCATTGTGTAGTAAATATTCAAGAATACTCAGCTTCAATTTAAAGTCGATATACATACATGCGAGCTGTCGCTCTTTAAAACGCTGCTATTCAAAAACTGTGCTTTGCCTATTTCACAGCATATTTTTTTTAAATATAAACTATCAAAGCAGCCGAAAAAAATCTTTTTTTGAAATAGTCACACTGGTAGAGACCCTTAAGTTGTTACGCGTAGTTAGAATTTTCAAAAAATTATTTTTTTTTTGCATTTTCGTTAAGTGTAATAAATATTCTCTGAAAATTTCATGTTGATCCGATAATTAGTTTTTGAGTTATTCGACAAATAACAGAGAGAGCTCGGGCTCTTCAAGTATATATATTCTCTATATATTCGCTCTTTAAAACGCTGCTATTCAAAAACTGTGCTTTGCCTATTTCACAGCATATTTTTTTTAAATATAAACTATCAAAGCAGCCGAAAAAAATCTTTTTTTGAAATAGTCACACTGGTAGAGACCCTTAAGTTGTTACGCGTAGTTAGAATTTTCAAAAAATTATTTTTTTTTTGCATTTTCGTTAAGTGTAATAAATATTCTCTGAAAATTTCTCGTTGATCCGATAATTAGTTTTTGAGTTATTCGACAAATAACAGAGAGAGCTCGGGCTCTTCAAGTATATATATTGCTAAAATTTAAAAATTATAAAGATATAAAAAGATATTTTAAAGTTGCACTTTGAGCAACTCTTTGGTTAAGTGTGATATAGCTATGCTCAAATGTATTACTATAATTTCCCGATTTTGTAAAGAGGACACTGGATTACACACAAAGGAATATGTGAGATTCCGAGTTCTCTATCTACGAACCGATAGGCAGAAATAATTCCCCTTTCCAAATGGCACAGCTGCTTTCAACACAGTTCGGATTATTTATCTAAACATATTTGAATACCACTGTTTAAAATCCAAAGTTTGATGGTATGCGTAATAAAATTCTCAAGACAGCGGGTCTACGTTACCGGAATTGTTACCGATTTTATCCGACCAAGGGTTGTTATTCCGGCGATCTAAGTCTGTTTGGATCGGCCAGTTGTAGATTTTAGATCTTGGGCGTATTATATTCCCTTCAAAATTTTAACATCGCTTTTCTTTGATTTTAAATAGGTAATAATTAAGAAGCAACGTGTACGGTATATTGATTGTATAAAGATATACAGTACATATTACAATACAGATATAACTTTGAATTTATTTCAATATAAATATTTAGTTATACAACATGAATCACTTAAAAATCTCCAGTAATTAAGTTTTTGACAAACCTTCCCAACGATCCGGAACCGTATAGAAATAACGATCCATTGCATCAATAAATCGTTGCTTATAACGCTCTGGTGATATAACTGTTGGTAATTTGCCCATGCCACCTAATATGCCAGTTTGTTTTACAAATGACTCAACCTTTTTATCGAAAGTAAATGTTCGTATGTAATCTGTAATATATTATAAGTAAGATATATTGTAACGGTGTTTTGTTTTGTTATTCTACTTACCGATTATTCCCAGTACTAGTATACTGCTATCATGATTTAAGCCTACAAGAAGCGAGTAATCCATTATTTGATTTTTCTCTAAAAATGTAGAGTCTCGATTGATAGCATCTTTGAGAACTGCTTTGCTATGTGACAAAATGTATAGTGGTTTAGACCAAGACACTGTAAAACATTAAGTTAGTTGAATTGATATTGACGTCACAAATTAGAGTTGTATTATAAGTTTCATTGTATATTTTATTTATACATATTATACATATAAGCATTTATATCCGTTTGTAAAATTAATTTAGTCATGATTTACAGGCAATAAAGTAACTTACAGAAAATTGAGAAACCCTATAGAAAGTTGGGCACTAAGTAAGATGCAATACCATCTGGAATAGGTGAATTCAGATAATAATATAATATTGATAAAAACCTGCTTAAAAAATCTCAAACTATGTGGCGCGGTACTAAACGTCAAATTAGTGCATATAAACATAAAAAAAAGTGTCTCAAAAGGTAAAAAAAAAAAACAAAATTGACACTTTTCATACAATATTGCCTCACAGAGGCTTAAATTTTCAAATAAATAAAATCTCAAAAGCAAGTTTAGTGATCACCATACTCCCAATGCAATACTGTGACGCACCTAGACTAAAGCAAAGGTAGCTCTTATCGCACCTACTTACATTAGCGCTTCTCATAAGGGTAGTTGGTGATAATCACATACCACTTAAAAAATTATAATTCTAATGAAGCCGTTCGCAATTACCGGCCACTCTCTCGCAAGATCCCTCCTTTGTCACAGTCCTAACTCCAGAGCTAAGGAGTACCCATTCTGGCCATATCTGAGCCAGGCGTGGAGTTACTATCCTTTATTAGCCGAGAATAAATTAAATGCAAACAATTGCCGTTCATACAGAAAAGGCACCAACCGGTACACCATACCGATGAAATAAGAAATTTTAAATAACCGCCAATTAAATGAATAAAAGCAAACAACGCATACATTTGTTTGCTATAATAATGGGTTGTCAAAAAAGCAAAATCAAAGAAACAACCGCTTTATATAATAACTACGAAAAGCAGTTGCAAACTCGTAAATGCGCATCATATAGTTTCATATCGTATGAACGTAAAAGCAAATACATACATATGTTTAAAACCAAAGCCATTTTCAGTATTTATTCTGAGCCCTCGGGTACTCTACTAGCAGTACACCGATATACATTCCAACGCATATACGTACACAACACTAGGCAAAATATTCGCCTAGAGGGCCCAGGATGTTTAAATGAGTTAAGCATCCGCCTACTTTACCCGAAAAAATTGGCGCAGCCTAATACGACGACGCAATTCACCACAGCTGATGACACTACAACAGAACACCAACACATCTCACTACAGCTGTACATCAACCCACTCATCAAAAGGGATAGAAAAAAAGGGAAAGCGGACACAATTCGATCTAAACATTCGTCGTACTCGTACACACTTTCGCTGACACACTGCGCCCCGTCGTCTTCACCCGTCCGCTTCGCTACCGCATCCATACAAAATTCGGATCTCCGTCTGATCGCCGTTGATCTGGTCATCAATTTTATATTCATATGATTTTATACATATATACGAGTGTTCTTATGATTTCCTTTGACTATTCCTGGTGAACCACGAATAAATATTGTAAACTTGATTATCATGTGCATTTCTATGTTAATCAAAGGTACTTAGTGCGACAGTGGTTTGTATTCCCCGATAAATTGGGTCAACAAATAACTATGGTCCTTCGAGCCGATCTGAACCAGCGACCTAATATCTCAAGTAAACGATGTATTTTATCTATAAATATCCATACGTAAAAACGTAAAATATTTACTTATTTATCAACATTTATTTTGTCGCCTTCAAACTAATCCCCACCAGATGTAATACACTTATGCCAATGATCAAGTCCTCGAAACACTTTTCATAAGCACTTTTCTGATGGCCTTCAGTTCATTCAGCAAATTTTATTTTATCTTTTCGACTGAAAATATAACTCCTTATTGACCGTTCAAAGAGACCTGCTTACGGTACTCTTTTCGAAAAAAATCATATTTATCGGGACGAGTCGAGCAAGAACGCGTTTCATACCCAAAATCATCGAACGGACTCGCGAGATCCCACGTCTCTAACACTTGCCTTCGATTTTCAAGCACGATTTCCTCACTTATTAAATATTTTCAACAGTTGAAGAGGTCGTTCAGAACGAGGAATGCCTTCAACGGTCTCTCGGCTGCCTTTGAAGGTTTTGTATCACTCGTAGAGATGTGTTTTTGATAAAACTGAAGCATCGTAAGATTTCGGCAACATTCGCATCGATTTCGCAGAAAAAATTTGGTTAAAAATAAAAAATTTGAGACAAATTCTTATTTGGTAGTGTCTTAACAAAATTTACCACAGAGTATTAACAAAATCAAAATAAAGATCCTTTATACCCCTTTATGGTAAAAAAATACACATGTGAAGGGTATTATAGCTGCGGTGCAGCCAAAGGTAACGTTCTTTCTTGTTTTCTATGTATCAGTACAAAATAACTTATTCAGAATACTTTGAATAGTTAATTTACCCATGGAACACTCTATTAATATTGGTTGGAGTCTTTTGAAATGAGAGGGACCCTCCCGACTGACTTCAACCAAATTTAGTACGTGACATTCCTTTGACATTTTTATGTTACATTATGAAAATGTGCGGAATCGGGCTACAATCACGCCTTATTTCTATGTAATACAATTATTAATTCTATCTGATTCTTTCACTTTCCACAGTAAAAATCAAGAAGCAATCTATATAATGGAGAAAAAACTTTGTACAAATAGGAATAAACGAATAACTGTGTAAATGTTCACGTCTTTTCGTGGTTCGGGCGTTCTACGAGCACATAACGAAGTAGCTTCATTCTTATATATAAGAAGAAAGAAGAAGATAAAGGTAAGATCAATTTATTTAGTTTAATTTTTTTTTATAAATCTGCATTCTATATATCCAAATAAAGATCATAGAACATGCAACCTATGATATGGGGCAGATTCGACAAGGAACTAAAATAAAGTCTGACAAATTTCAAGTGTGAAAATCATTTCACGACGAATGAAGTCTTTCACGTTAAACTTTACTTTGGTTTTTAGCACAAAGGAATCTGTAAAAGTTAGCTAATCTCTTTTAATTTTTAAAGCTTAAAATCTTTGACCAAAAAGTAGTAAGATTTTGTTCATAATTTTAAAAATCTTAATTTCTTCTTCAAAATATATGTATGTCGCTACCTAAAAAAAAAGGGTACCAACGTTTTTTCGAATCCTCGAAACAGTTGTTAAAGTCAATTTCCGGAATAGATTTCAATGTGCGTAGCGATTCACTTTTAATATCTTAAATTGATTCAAAACGGTTTCCCCAAAGCGGTCGCGTGAGTTGTTGAACAGTCGCACGGAGCTAAATCAGGTGAATTAGGTGGTGGCAGTACGATATTGTTTGAAAATTTGCAGAAGAATCAACCTTAATTTTTGATCTTACTTTGACGTGGTTTTTTCGGCTTCGTCTGTTTCCGGGTCGTTAGTATAGGTCCAGGACTCATCGTCTGTAATGATATGGTTCATGACATCCTGGTAGTGGGAAAGCATTGTTTCACAGACGTTAACGTTAAAAACAGCGTCTTTTGAAAGAAGTTTTGTGATTTTGGAACCAATCGTGCTTTAACTTTTCCTAGGCCCAAATGATCTTTCAAAATCGTTTTCACTGATCCTTCCGATATTCCAACGATGCCAGTAAGTTCTATGACTGCTAATCGACAATTCTTAAGCGAAAATCATTTATTTTATTGACGTCTTGATCATCAGTTGATGTTGATGGCCGTCCTGGAAGTGGTTCGTCGTCAACGCGTTCTCAACCCTCTTGGAATAATTTGCACCAATCAAAAACAATTGCTACCGACAAACAATTATGCCCGAAGACCTTTTCCAATATTTTGATTGTTTCGGCACCAGAAATTTTATTCCGCAAACAAAATTTAATGGAACTTCTTTGTTAAATAATTTCACTCATCGTAAAATTCTCCGAAAGACCTTTATGTACTTCAGTCAGACAAGCGTATACTAAACAACAATGATAGTTTTGATGTGACATTTGGCACAGATGAAAATACATTGCCGTGCAGTTGTATGTTTCTAACCACCAAAAAAATTTGATGACCTAATCTAATGTTCAGATATACTCGTACTTGTACGCAGAGATTCTGCAACAAACCTTTTAGGTGTGTTAAATATGCAAAAAATCACGTAACATTTGATTGCACTAAATGCAAAATAAACACGGTACACACCAGTCTAGTAATCAATGCGGAATTATATGGTCAACTCCATCCAGTCAAACGGGCCTTACATTTCGTCAAGAAACCCTTCTCAATCATGTCCTCGTCAGTTGTTAATGAGGAATCAATATTGAAAAAAGTGGAAATGCTTATTCAGCAAATTGTAATGCTCAATTTACACAAATGATTACTCAACTCATGGCATCAATTAATTAATGTAAGTAAGAGTTAAAATTACCATATGGAAAGCCAACGGCTTATGCAAAAGCAGGGCTGAAGTCGAACACTATGTCAAAACTAAAAACATCGATGCTCTACTTGTAGCAACTTCACTCATCAGCCATTTCAATAATCGGTCATATTTTAAAATTGCAGTGTATGACCTTATAAAATGAAATCACCCTAGTGGCAATGCAAGAGACAGAGCTGAAGTTTTTATTAAATATGGTATCTCTTACACGGAATTTGAATCTTTATAACATCTTTGGATTCATGGCTCATTGCCCAGCCCTCTTGAAAATTTAACGATGGATGCCTTATACACTCTCTCGCGACACAATCTATCGCAGGACATGTATGAGCAAATTATGAACCAATTTGGTAATAAATTCATTGCTGGTAGTGACCTGTAATGCCAAAAATACTTGGTGGGATTCATCGCTCACAAATACCAAATATAGAGATGGGTTTGATGTATCATTCAGCTGATGAACGAACTTACTGGTCATCTGACTTAATGAAAATTCTAGACGTTCTTGATTTTGCTATTTCGAAAGGAAATTACGCAGCAAGTCCCTAGAGGCGTTTCTGATTGCTGCCAAACCAGGAGAACCGGTAAATAACCTTTGAAATGCGACTAGCCGATATCTAGATGCAAACCAATTTTAAACAGCTGGAGCCATTGATGCAGGATAATTCAGAGAAAGCCGATGTTTTTGCCACACACCTCCAGAACGCGTTTACTCCTAACGAGTTTAGAGATGGATCTAGCAATGCGGCAGTCAGAACTTTTTTGGATGTTGCTTGTCAAATGGAATTTCCAATTGTAGGAGGGGATCAAAACATTGGCAAACAAAAAGCCACCAGGTTATGACAGAATTAATGCGTTTGCATTTAAAGCGATACAGGAAAACGAAATCAGCATGATTGTGAAGCTTTTAAGGGATGCTCAAACTTTGTAATTCCCATCGCAATGGAAATGTGCTGAGGTTATCTTAATTCTTAAACCCGAAAAACCTGAACATACTCGTATGGTTAATTCTTATCGACTAATTAGTCCACTGGTAATTCTCGAAAGTATTTTAAAGAATATTTTTACGCAGGCTTTTGCCTTATGCATTGTACAATCGGACGTTCTACGTTAGATGTCATAATACTGAGTCGGATTTGAGACCTGTTCGCGCTGGCGTGTCCCTGGACAGTGTAGCAGACCTTCCAGTGATCAACTCTGACTCTACAATGAAGGCAAGCTATGCTGATGATACTGCACTGCTAGCATCAAGTGGCAACCCTAATACTGCTTCCAGAAAACTTCAGATGCAATTGAATGCTCTAGAACCAAGGCTCATCAAATGGAACATAGGCATCTACACCGAAAAGTCCGTACAAGTAGTATATACCCTCAAGCACAAAAATTGCCCACAAGTGGCTTTCTATAGACAATTGTTATCAACAAACACATGCGCAAAATACTGGCTCCTTAGGCTAAGATCCCAACTTAGTCTGAAGATTAAGTGGTTAATTTATAAGGTAATACTTAGACCGATCTGGACATATGTCATTCAAATCTGGGGAAGTGCAGCGAATTTAAATTTAAAATGAATTCAAGCTTTTCAAAATAAAATTCTGCGTACTTTCTTTCAATGTGAGAAGCTATGTCCTCCTTCTTCTTCTTAATTGGCGTAGACACCGATTATGCGATTATAGCCGAGTTAATAACCGCGCGCCAGTCGTTTCTTCTTTTCGCAACGTGGCGCCAATTGGATATTCCAAGCGAGGCCAGGTCCTTCTCCACTTGGTCCTTCCAACGGAGTGGAGGTCTTCCTCTTCCTCTGCTTCCCGCGGCGGGTACTGCGTCGAATACTTTCAGAGCTGGAGTGTTTTCGTCCATCCGGACAACATGACCTAGCCAGCGTAGCCGCTGTCTTTTAATTCGCTGAACTATGTCAATGTCGTCGTATATCTCGTACAGCTCATCGTTCCATCGTATGCGATATTCGCCGTGGCCAACGCGCAAAGGACCATAAATCTTTCGCAGAACTTTTCTCTCGAAAACTCGCAACGTCGACTCATCTGTTGTTGACATCGTCCAGGCCTCTGCACCATATAGCAGGACGGGAATTATGAGTGACTTATAGAGTTTGGTTTTTGTTTGTCGGGAGAGGACTTTGCTTCTCAATTGCCTACTTAGTCCGAAGTAGCACCTGTTGGCAAGAGTTATCCTGCGTTGGATTTCTAGGCTGACATTGTTGGTGGTGTTTACGCTGGTTCCAAGATAAACGAAATTATCTACAACTTCAAAGTTATGACTGTCAACAGTGACGTGAGTGCCAAGTCGCGAGTGCGACGACTGTTTGTTTGATGACAGGAGATATTTCGTCTTGTCCTCGTTCACTGCCAGACCCATTTCTTTTGCTTCCTTGTCCAGTCTGGAGAAAGCAGAACTAACGGCGCGGGTGTTAAGGCCGATGATATCAATATCATCGGCATACGCCAGCAGTTGTACACTCTTATAGAAGATGGTACCTTCTCTGTTGAGTTCTGCAGCTCGAACTATTTTCTCCAGAAGCAGGTTGAAAAAGTCGCACGATAGGGAATCGCCTTGTCTGAAACCTCGTTTGGTATCGAACGGCTCGGAGAGGTCCTTCCCGATCCTGACGGAGCTTTTCGTGTTGCTCAACGTCAGTTTACACAGCCGTATTAGTTTTGCGGGGATACCAAATTCAGACATCGCGGCATAAAGGCAGCTCCTTTTCGTGCTGTCGAAAGCAGCTTTGAAATCGACGAATAGGTGGTGAGTGTCGATTCTCCTTTCACGGGTCTTTTCCAAGATTTGGCGCATGGTGAATATCTGGTCGGTTGTTGATTTACCAGGTCTGAAGCCACACTGATAAGGTCCAATCAGTTTGTTGACGGTGGGCTTTAATCTCTCACACAGTACGCTCGACAGAACCTTATATGCGATGTTGAGGAGGCTTATCCCACGGTAGTTGGCGCAGATTGTGGGGTCTCCTTTTTTATGGATTGGCCAGAACATACTTAGATTCCAATCGTTGGGCATGCTTTCGTCCGACCATATTTTACAAAGAAGTTGATGCATGCTCCTTATCAGTTCTTCGCCGCCGTGTTTGAATAGCTCGGCCGGCAATCCATCGGCCCCTGCCGCTTTGTTGTTTTTCAGACGGGCAATTGCTATTCGAACTTCTTCATGATCGGGCAATGGAACGTCTGCTCCATCGTCATCGATTGGGGTATCGGGTTCGCCTTCTCCTGCTGTTGTGCGTTCACTGCCATTCAGCAGGCTGGAGAAGTGTTCCCTCCATAATTTAAGTATGCTCTGGGCATCGGTGGCTAGATCACCTTGGGGGGTTCTACAGGAGTATGCTCCGGTCTTGAAACCTTCTGTAAGCCGCCGCATTTTTTCGTAGAATTTTCGAGCATTACCCCTGTCGGCCAGCTTGTCAAGCTGCTCGTACTCACGCATTTCGGCATCTTTCTTCTTCTGTCTGAAAATGCGTCTCGCTTCCCTCTTCAACTCTCGGTATCTATCCCATCCCGCACGTGTTGTGGTCGATCGTAACGTTGCGAGGTAGGCAGCCTGTTTTCTCTCCGCTGCGACACGGCACTCTTCGTCGTACCAGCTGTTCTTTTGCACTTTCCGAAAACCAATGGTTTCGGTTGCAGCTGTACGTAAGGAGTTTGAAATGCCGTCCCACAGTTCCCTTATACCGAGTTGTTAGCTATGTCCTCCACCGGGATATAAAGTTGTAAAGGAAACAATCGAAGAATTTAGCAGACGTAACCTCTTTCATGTGGAGAAAAAATACCAAGGGAGGTCGATTCAAATAATGTATAAAATTTTATTTTATTTTATTTTATTTGTTTTTCTTTTTTTATTTATTTAATGTCATACTACTATAATTCTCATTGTATTGTATTTTCATAAAATTTAGTTATTGTTTTTTATAATTAAACAGATTCTAAATATAGTGAAATTTACAAAAAAAAAATAATCGAAAAAATAAGAGATGAATGCTTGCATAATAGCTCATAAATATTTCTGAAGCATCACACATAACAATGCAATATTTAAACGGCAAGGGCCAAGTTTATTTCTTCTTTTTTTTTGCAGTTACATTACGTCGAATGTTTAACAAAATATTATCATATAATTAGACGTAAGTCGTGAGACGCGCCCTCTTCTGCTCTACGCCTGCATTGTTATAAACTAAAAGAAGTAAGGAAGGACTAAGTTCTGTTGCAACCGAACAATTTATACTCTTGCAACTTGCAAGAATCAAATTCAAGGAAATACTTTAAGATGTAAAACCAATTATATACAGCGTGTAAAATAATAACTGTCGCACTAAAAGAACTATGCATATTTCTTTACAATGACATCACCACAAAATTTTTTTATCCCGTTACATCACCTACTTATTGAACATCATTAGCTATTATTTATTTCACATTTCATTTGATAGTAAAATTTTGAGCGGTATGGATGTGAAACGTGAACTAGTTTTAGAACTACATTTGCAAGGCAAGAAAACTTCTGAAATTGTAAAGTCCCTGAAAAGACATAATGTGAACAGAAGATTTGTTCAGCGGACCGTAGCAAGATTTGTCGAAACCGGAACTGTGCAAATAAAGAAAAAACTGGCCGAAAGCGATCAGTCAGAACAAAGAAAACGATCAAAGCTGTGCGTGAGCAGATTCGAAGAAATTGCTCCGTTTCGGTACGGAAACTCGGCAAAAGTTTAAAATGAGTCACCAGTCTGCTCATTTGGTAATTAAAGAAGACCTTAAGCTTAAAGCTTATAAGAAAAAAGAATTCATGGGCTTACGGATATGCAGAAGAAAAAACGAAGGGAGAGATGCAAAATGCTACGAAGGAGGCACGCAGAGTCAGAAATTATCTTTTCTGACGAAAAGCTGTTTTTATTACAGCAACCCCATAACCCTCCAAACGATCGAGTGTATGCAGCTAAGATGTCCGATATTCCTAGAGCTAAACAAAGTGTAGAGCGTTTCCAAAATGTTTTTTCGGTGATGGTATGGGGCGCGATTTGCAAAAGTGGCAAACTTCCACTGCTTTTTATTGATAAAGGCGTCAAAATAAATGCAGAATATTACTTAAATAACGTCCTAATAGAGCATTTGAAGCCTCACGCAATGGAGATGTTTGGGAATAGGCCACTCTGTTTTCAGCAGGATTCTGCTCCTGCACACAAAGCGAAAACTGTGCAAAGCTGATGTCGTGCAAATTTTCCCAGTTTCATATCAGCAGAAGAATGGCCTCCGTCTTCTCCGGACTTAAACCCACTGGATTATTGCATATGGGGCTATATGCTTAGCAAAGACGTTGGAAAATCCTGATATTAGTTATAAAGTGCGTAGGCTAAGTTTTCACTCCAATTTATCTATTTTAGGCACGAAGATACACTGTTATGAATAAAACAGGCTCTCTTATTTTCATTGGGATAGTTCACATATTGACCGAATATACAGATGCGGTACAAAGTCACCCGGATGTTCGAAAAGCTAAGGGAAGTATTAGTCGAATTACCCATTTTTGACATACAGACATACCACTATAGCAGGATTATCCATTAATTTCATTTATATATATACAGACCGACATTTTTGATCAAAAGTCAACTATAGGTACTGCGTGTGACATAAGAATGTCAAGAGAATATCACGAACTAAATTTCGTCGAAATCGGTCAATCAATCGGTCCCGAGATACGGGATTTCACCAAAAAGTGGGCGGTGCCACGCCCAACGTCCAATTTTCACACCGGCTCTCATAAAACGCTTTTACACCATTTCAATGGTAAAATTTAATGTCTCTGGCGAATTTAGTTATTGATTTACCGCGCTTTTAGAAGCTTTTAACTGTACCGTAATATGGGAAGTGAATTTGCTGCTGTAGCTGAAGTGGTTAAGGAGATATATATGTAAATTAAACTTGGTAGAGGGCGGGATCATGCCCACTTTTTCAAAAAAATTTTCCCACAGGTGCCACTTGCTACTATGATCCTCTGTACCAGATTACAACTTTATATATTAATTTAGTGCTTAGTTATGGCACTTTATATGTTTTCGATTAATAGCGATTCGAAATTCGAATTTTTTCTGTACTAAAGAACCTACATACCAAGTTTCATGGAGATATCTTAGTTTTTATTCAAGTTACAGCTTGCACGGACGGACGAACGGACAGTCAACCGAATTTCAGCTTTTCTCTTCATGCTGATCATTTACATATATATATAACGGGTGATTTTTTTGAGGTTAGGATTTTCATGCATTAGTATTTGACAGATCACGTGGGATTTCAGACATGGTGTCAAAGAGAAAGATGCTCAGTATGCTTTGACATTTCATCATGAATAGACTTACTAACGAGCAACGCTTGCAAATCATTGAATTTTATTACCAAAATCAGTGTTCGGTTCGAAATGTGTTTTATCGACAAATTTTGTTCAGCGATGAGGCTCATTTCTGGTTGAATGGCTACGTAAATAAGCAAAATTGCCGCATT